>NC_052620.1:23748694-23768538 GCF_016545825.1 Eucalyptus grandis
CCTTAAACAACTCAAAAGATGTCTTTGGGACAGCCTTGGTCGGAACTCGGTTTAATATGTACACTGCCGTCTTAAGTGCTTCCAGTCCACAAGGATTTAGGAAGTTTGGAGCTGCTAAGCATACTACGCACCATGTCTAATAAGGTCGATTTCTTCTTTTCGCTATGCCATTTTGGTCCGGAGAACTAGGCATAGTATATTGGGCAACTATCCCATGCTCTTGAAGAAATTTTGCAAATGGACCAGGTGCTTGTCCTCTGAGGTATCTACTATAGAATTCTCCACTTATTTGATCTCATGATCTTAATTTGCTTATTGCATTGTTGTTTCTACTTTCCCCTTAAATAGCTTAAAGGCATCTAATGCCTCATACTTATTATGAATCAAGTAGAGATACATATAACGTGAATAATCATCTATGAAGGAGATGAAGTATTTCTGACTACATGAGTCCATATCCGGACTACAAATATCCGTGTGTGTGATTTATAATATTTATGTACTCCTCTTGGTACCTTTCTTTGTCTTGTTAGTCTACTTTCCCTTTATGCAGTTCACATTAAGTATCACAACCGCAAATCTAAAGTATCGAGTACTCCATCATTTACTAATCACTTAATTCTTTCTATGGAGATATGTCCCAATCTCCGATGCCACAACATAGAGGAATATTCTTTCACAACACATCGTTTTATACCAGCTTTATCATGAACATGCATCGCATCATAATAGGCATTATCTTGTAAATTTATTCGAAAAGAATCATGACAAAGTACCACTCCCGACAATTTCAGATTTAAATGATAAACAAAAGTTTGAATCTGAAAAGTTAAAAGAGTATCCCAAAGGTACAAGTCTTGAAACTGAAATTGTTTCTAGAAAAACTAGGAACATAAAAGGTCTTTTTCCAAATTTAAAACAAAACCACTATTGAGAACTAGTCTATATGTCCCAATAGCTTCCACATGCGAACACATCTTGTTCCCGAATAGATGCTTTGTTCACTTCACCGCTTCTGTTGTTTTGAAAACCCCGCAAGGAATTAAATATGGATTGTAGATCCGAATCAATCCACCAAGTGTTGTGACTTACATCGTCATATTAGATTCATAACAAACACAAGAGATTGGATTACCTTTCTTCCCGAGCCAGGCCTTAAATTTGACACAATCCTTCTTTATATGCCCCTTCTGTTTACAAAAGAAGCATTTGGATTCTTTCTTAATATCAGCTTGGGGAGGTATTTTACTTTTCCTTATACTTGCCATGGCCCTATTCTTTCCTTGTGTTGCCAAATGAGCACTTTCTCCCAATTCCATAACCAGTCTTTCTTCCTCTTGAACACACATGGTCATGAGTTCATTAATAGACCATTTATTCTTATGTGTGTTATAAGAGATCTTGAAAGGTGCATACTTGTGGGAGAGTGTTCAGAATATAATACACAAGGAAGGATTCAGATATCTCAACCTCAAGGTTCTTAAGCTGAGCTGCAATGTTCCTCATTTGCATGATGTGCTCACGCACACCTCTAACACTAGTGAGCTTCAATGATGAAAACTTCATAATCAGGGTCATGGCATGCGCTTCGAACTTTCAAACTGCGCATCTATGGCCTCCAATAAAGCCTTAGCATTGCTATCTTTGCAACCGAACCACGAATACTAGGAGATAGCTTAGCTCTTATAAACATGGCACAAACACGGTTGGACCACTCCCATTGGTTATAAAGAGTTATCTCAGCTAGAGTGCTCGAATCGTGAGAGGGAGCAGGTGGTTCGCCTTATAGCATAGTTAATGTCCATCCACCCCAATTGAAGAAGAACTCGATTCCTTCCAAACTTTATAGTTCTCACCATTCAAGTATATGAACATCAAACTTAAATTCAGAGAAATTCATAGGTTGCGAAACTGCATATCAAATAATCATGCTTATGTCACAAAATTTGAGGCAAATATAAATAAATCATGTTTTACCAATGTAAACATGTCACAATATGAATCACATAACATAAAAACTACTTGTGGGCTAAGTTTTTAATTTAAATAGATTCATAATTACTTTATGAAGAAACTACCATATTATATGCATTTTCTTAATCCGTGTGGGTAAATTAAGAAAAATAATATGATATTTCATCATAATTAATCATATTAATATAATGAAAATTCATGTGGATAAAATTCATCATATTAATATAATTAATTACAATCAATGTCCATTTCTAAATATGATCCGAAGGCTTTTAATATATAATTTAATTAATTAAAGATGCTGTGGCCACTCCCAATTAATTAAATATATGGACCATTGGACATTTAATTTCATGCATAAAATATTCATAAAAATGCATGAAATGACATAATAAATAAATACATCAAGGGCAGAACAGTAAATAAATAAATTGGCCAAGGGCAAGATTGCAAAAATTTAAAAAATTGGGGCAAAAGTGTAAAATGGAGCGCGGTTGAGAGACGTCGGGCGCGTGCCGGCACGCCGGTTCCCGCGGCAAGCGTGTGGTCCGCACTGCGCGTGGCCCAGCAGAGCCTCGTGCAACGCACACGCCTAGCAACCGCGCGTGGATCCCACGCGCACAACGGTTGCCGCACGCGTGAGAGCGCGTGGCGCGTGGTTCCACGCGCCTGCAACCGCAGCGCGTGTGGGCTCCACGCGCCTTCCTCGCGAAAAGCGTTTTCTTCGCCATTTTCGCCGTTCCGCCGCGGTTTCGCGGCCGTTTCTTCTCCGGCAGCCCATTTCAGACAAATTAATAGTGGGTTTTGAAGAGCATGTCGGCATGACCATAGGTACAAGTTTCGGCAAAATGACGAAGAAATATACCCCAAATCATAAGAAAATTCCCAAAACACAAATCCTCAACCACCGCGACTTCCGCTGCCCAATTAGCCCGCTAACACCGAAATGCCGAAATAACTCATGACTAATATTCCTCATGGCGGTGCAACCGTACGGGTCCGATTGAGGGATGGTCGCTGGACTTGCTCCTCAATCGGCGAATTTCTCTTGGCCTCAAAACTTCAAGTTATTGTTCATGTTCTTAAAGCCCGAATATACACCAAAAATACACTGAAAATACACCAAAATATAACAAAACAAGGCAGAGGCTTTTAACATGCTCTGATACCAAATGTAAGACATAAAAATTCATATGCGGAAGCCAGGATCAATTGAAGACAAACCTCCAGCTATTGTTCGTATTCACGTTCGTCAATGTCTTGAAAAATCAAGAAAATAATAGGCACACTCTACTAACCAAATTTCATGACGACCGATGGTGTATTCTAAATGTGAGGATTTGTGTTAGACCTTGTGATTGCCCCACGTCGAAATGAACGTACGTTCCTTTTTATATCCCGTCTCCCATCACGAACGGTCACCAAAAGGTGGTTGTCACGAAAGGGTACGAAGCGTGGAAAACTTATGTCGAATAGTCGTAACTTTAAGATAAAATTTGGGTCTAAAATGGGATCACAAAAATAAATAACATGATATCGTTGCATCAAATGCCATGTTGAAATTGAGATACATGTATAAATGTGAATTGAGATGGTAACAAGACCGTCGGAGGTGTGAGCCGACGATGCCCCGGGAGTGTCGAGATGCCCGGAATGGGGGGCCGGATGCCCGGTGGCCTAGTGGCGTACTGAGGGTCCTCGGGAGTTTCGAGATGCCCGGTGATATACGGTACGTAATTCCAGGGGGAATGCTTGGTGGTATGTCGGTACGTAATCCCGAAGCCCCAAAGGTGTGTGCCGAGGATACCTCGTGATAGTTGGGATGCGAGATGCCCGGAATGTGGGGTGCGGATGCCTGGTTGTATTTTGAATACATGCCCGAGGTTCCTCGCGATGCCAGATTAGGTGCGAGCAATAAATTGTGGGATGCAAACATTGGTCCGGAAAGAAAAAAACTGAGATCCTTGTGAAAGATAAGAATTAAAAATGAATCATGTGCACGGGTGTATGCATATGGCATGATGCATGATCTGCTTATTAATGCTATTTGATATTGAAAATGCGATCATGAAGGCATGAATGGATCTCATGGTGATGTATGCTTGATAGCATGGATGATATGACTGTGATGGTATATGCACATATGGCATGGTGATATATGCATGAATGCTTGATGATGAGTGCATGATGATATATGCACATATGGTATGATGACATATGCATAGCCGCAAGGTAAGTTATGCTTGAATGCATGAATGATATGTGTTTTGCTATGATGCCTTAATTGTTCTGTTTGACACAATGAGTAGCTTGGTGGATCTTCACTGCTGAGTGGTTGTACTCACCTCGTTTGGGGACTAACATTTCAGACTAGATAAGATTCCTCTGCTGCTGCCACTAGTAGATGGATCAAGTGGTTAGATATGACCACGAGGAGGAAGATAGCAAAGGAAGGAACTTTTGGACGCTCGACACCGATCGATGGACTTTAAGTATACGATTGTTGGAAGAGATATTGGTCACCCTTTGAAGTATAGCCAAGTATAGAAAACTATGTTATTTTGATGTACCGATGAATGCTGTCCATCTGGTTTAAGTAAATAAAAGTGTTCGGCTTTTATCTATAAATGTTTAGTTGGTGTGTATCGTTTTCTGAATATCAGAAGGAGTTGTTGGATATGTTTCCGTTATATGAATTGCGCAAGGGACCGGTCTAAATGATGTAAACCTCTAGGTTGTATGGACTGCCGCAATTGTTAATGGTATCAGTGACATGTTATTAGTGAAAGTGAAAGGTCAAGCAAGAGAATGGTAATCGAACTATGGCGACCCTAACGGTTCGTGGGCCGTTGAGGGGTGCCATAGGTGTCACGACTAATTTTGGGTCACACAACAATACCAAGGATTGGCATGAGGCCATGCAACCCTGGCGAGGTAACACAAGGGTCGCATGACCCTTAGAAAGATCGATCTTACCTAGGGTGGCCCGAGCAAGGCGCCACCAAAGTAGTGTGTAACCTCTGAGCAAGATTTGTCTTGCATAGGTTACTTCCAACAACCTCAGCGGGTAGCTAGCCTATGGTTGCACGACCCTATCTTTGAGACTAGGTGGCTATACCAACGTGGCCATCTTTGCGTGTGTATGTGTAGTGCGCGCGCGAAGGTCGTGCAGATTTGCAAAGGCAGATGATAAAATCTATTTAGTTGATAAGGTCTAGATGGCAGAATGAATATACTCTTCAAAATGCAGGCATAGTGATGAAAAGCTAAAGCAGGACTTGCATTGGCCCCTAGGGCTCAAAGCTGCTTTGTACTGCATTCCTAAACATACCCCGTGGTTAATAGGAAAAGAATATAGTTGCTGTGGATATCTCACATGGAGAAGGTACCAGAAAAAAAAAGTACAAATTTTTTGATAATTTTCCCATATAGTCATTTTAGCCAATTTTGGTTGATAATCACTAATGTGCATGTTAGCTATTTGGTATAATTGGCTTTGATACAATCAACGACGTTGACAACTTTTGCAATTTTTCTACATTTTTCAATTGTTTTTCTTTCTTTTCTTTTTCACAATTCATTTTTCTGAAATAGTAAATGAGGGTTGCCAAGGCCTTGGTGATGGCCAGTGAACCTCTCCAACCCATCATGAGGAAAAAAAGAAAAGAAAGAAGAGATAAGAAAATAAAAATAAAAAATAGAAAGAAATTCAGAATATAAAAAATTGCAAATATTATCTACGTCCATACCACATAGAACGGCCAGCGTCCATGTCAACAACTTGCCAAAATTGGCTGAAATGGGTAAATTGGAAATTCATAAAAGTTTTACAACTAAATTTGTCAAATTAAAAAGTTTATGATTGAATTTGTCATTGTACAAGAGTTTTAGGACATTTTGGACAACTTTCAGTGAATTCTGATCATCATATCTTGAGAAGGTGTCCTGCACTTTATTGACTGAAAAACTAAGAGAAAGAGACGACATCAGTTAAGCATACTTCGAAGCTCATAATATAACTGCATGTCATGGATTCCTATGGCAATATCACTACGAAACCCGAATAAGTGTGGCACAATCCGTCATAAAAAGCTTGGGTTGGCCTTGTACACGTGAATTCTACGATATTATAATTTGCCCGTGAAAATCAAAGGCTCTGCTGGCAATGGCATCTGAAATTCTCCACTGAGGAGCCTTCTTTGCATAAGAGTTTGGAACAGCATAGTTGTCTTAGCATCATACACTTTTCGAATTCAGCTATATAGATGTACCGGCCGGCATAAGTGGTAGGACAATACGGATGCATCTATCAATCGCTCATATTTATTAGCTTCCATCACCGGCTCATTGCCAATTTAAGGGCTTTCTTCATGCTCGAATGGGTAGTAAGAGACATTTTGTTCTGGTCCCCCACCTTTTAGCATTCTAGGCCCCTGAAGAAATAAACCCGAAATAAAAAGAAAGCATTGAAATTGGGCCATCTTTGCCAAGAGAGGCCGCCTTCTCTCAAGCCAGCGTTCTTCTATTTCTAGAACACCACACCGCATGCTGGGACAATACCAAGCACTTGTTACTGGCTCACAAAATAATAGAAGGGAAAGTCTCTTATTATAACTAGCGGGACAAAAGGAGAAACATTGGGAGGTCTAACAGTCGATTAGGTCAGTAGCGGAATGCCATTTGACCTTACCGAGAGGTTCAATAGCGCATTTAGGCTCTTGGGAGAGGATGAATTCCCAATCTACAGCATCAATAACTGCAACTGCCTACCAAGCAAGCACTACCTATATATCATGTTCTAGTTTTCTTCCTGACTATTCAAAGCTTCAAGAAAGAAATGGTTTCATGAAAGTTATCTCCTTGACCGAAAGCAACTCTTCCACTCATCTCATTCTTGTGGCACTTGTGATTAGTTTATCTACCATCGACCAGTGGGCTAAGGACGTTGTGTTTGCATTTTTCATTATTATTTTAAAATGGGATTCCCAACCTTTACTATGACTAATCTCGTGCAAATTGGATCATCCATGGGTATTTCATTAGGCTACACCCATAGAGTGGTAGATGTGAAACCCTCACGTTACTTTTAGGGGAGGAGCAGCTCAAATGGGAATCGGTTGTATTCAAAGCATTTCATAAATCAATAAATCTCTTAAGGTTAATGCCTATTCTCTGCTTGAAGAAAATTTCATCGGATTCTATGATTTTGCTCTTACTTGTCCTAGTTTTTATGAAGTGTAGAGGCAATTTAGTCAATCTGAGATAACCGGACCAGGCCCATTTACTCTTTAACAGTAAAGGTCCTGATCCGGATCATTTCTTTTGTCTTATAAAGACACACTTCCATGGACAAACCTGAGGGATATATTCTATCAAATCTAGTATTGATTAGTCACAAATGGTCTGCAGCAGGAAATGGATATGAGACCTTTGACTCGTTGAGATTTGATGTGTAATCGGTCTTATTCAATAGGCAAACCCCTCCTCATAATGGAAAAAAAAAAAAACAGTAAACATGTTGCATATTGTGGAATCGCATATAATACGGGACCTGGAATTAGAAAAGATGTTACAGACCCACGAGGATATTCATGGAGGATCTGGCGAACGAATCCTTCATCAGGGTAGAGAGATTTGGGTCAGTGAAAAGAGTTTTCATGGTGTGTGAAGATGACAAGGCCGTGGACATTGACTTTCAGAGAAGGATGATCGATCGGAGTCCTTCCACAGCGGTGAAGTTGATTGAAGAAGCCGATCACATGGCCATGCTCTCCAAGCCTCACTAGCTTCGTCAATGCTTCGAGGACATTGTTAAGAATTGCTATTGAGGCACGGAGTACGAACTGAGCTGGATCAATTCGCACATCGCACCATTAACAATTTACCACATCACTCTTTACTGTGCTGATCCTGTGAACTGAATACCCCCGATTGTATCTCCTAAACTCTCAAATGTGCTTACTTTTGCCATTCTTTGCTCAATTTTTATCAGAATCTTTTCATTTTCTCAAGTTAAAGTACTCGCAAACCATTAAGTAGATTCATAAACATGCTAATTTTTCCGCCAAAAGTGAATGGGACAATTTCACTGGGAAAAATCTACATGGCATTTTATTAAAGGTCACGTGATTAATATATATATAAGGTGACGGGACATATGCGTAAGAATATTTATCATCATTAGTTAGTGAAAATTTTTAAAATTAGCATCGATCCAGTCTATGCTAAGCTTCCTGTTGCGATTCCTTTTATGTTACCCATGAAAGTTTTGGAGGGCTAAGGTTTTTTCATTCGAGTTCTGGAGAATAATGCTTTTAGAACCATGAGAGTTTACATGAGTTAAAAGAACTTATGGGGAGCGAATTCACGAGAATGATGAGTTAAATCCAACGTGGCATCTCACACAAGACTCTTTTGGCTGAGTCGGCAATACCTCTTGATGGCCTATAATCGGGTTTCATGCATCTAATGAAAATTCGAAAACTTGTTGTACGATGAGTAGATCTGTCAAAATGAGCCTTAAACCCATTTCCAACCCACTAGGCTCACGCATACACTCTCTCTCTTCCTCTTTTGCCTTATACAAATATTTAAAAAAATCGAAATTATAATTATTTTTTTTCTTGTTTGTCTCTTTTTTTTTTTCTTTTTATTAACTATTTTTTTCCTTTCTTCTTCCTTCTTCCATCTTCTTTGGCCGATGGCAAGCTTTGATCTCACCAGATCTAAGGTGGAGCCTCACTGAGGTTGGTGAGGTTGTGCACATTAGAATCGGGCGAGATTTATGGCAGATACATGGCTAGGCCAAAACCCCGCCTGTGCTTCTCTTGGAAGAGGTGCGATGGCCCTAAGATGTCGAATATTTTTCGCGTTGTCCTATAAGTGGCTCAATTAATCACGAAAAATTAATTGCTTAACATGGTATCGTAATGAAGTTAATGACTTTGATCCATTTATCCTTTACACATGTTTAATTTTATTTGTATGTGTGTTAAATTATGACTCGAGTTTGAGCGTTTGCAAATACGCAACTGGACTTGAAGATTTAAGAGGAAATATAAAATAAATGGAAGCAAAGTTTCTTCTTTGCCATGGAATCGAAACGTGAAAGTGAAGTCCTTCTGCACCTTTGGCACGAAGATGAAGTCCACGCGTGGAGACAAATTGTTGTGGGCCCAGGTCAAACTTTGACCTGGGCGCACACACATGTATAAAACAGAATTTCTTGCAAGTCTTCTTTCTCCTGTGAGAAGCCGCCGAAGTTCTCTACACATAAAAGCCAAGTGTAGGTGGGCCCACGTCAAACTTTGACCAGGGCACATGTATAAAACAGAAATATTACGCAAGGTTTCTTTCCTTCGGTGAGTTGCTGGGCTAGAAGGCATAACAGAAAGGAGCCGCGCCTACTCAGCCACGCGAAGCTTCCAAAGGAACGAAGATTTACATACGTAGAGCGTTTCGTTTGAGTTTGAACGTGTGGTAATTTTGTCCTGTGAGTTTATATCCTAGTGAGTTGTTTATTTATAAACACTTTGGATTTGTGTTAAATCTAGGTGTGGAAACACTTGAGCGTTTTGAGCGATTGTAAACTTTGATCTGATTATAGTAGATTATTTACTGGTGGCTCTCCTGTGGATCGGCATGATACTCAAACCAAACCAAGTAAATTTTGTGGTCCTTATCATTTTTCGTTTATTTTTCTAGTGATTTCGTTGATGTAAATTGCAAGATCTTGTCGTTTTCGCGTATTATATTCCAATAATTGGTATGAGCTTGGAATCAAATTCTTGATTGTGATTTGGAGCTTTTCTTGTCTAATTATTATTTGAAAATTATGTTATTGCAATTATGTCTAAGAGGAAATCTGAAATTGAGAAGTTTAACGGAGCAACAACTTTGTGTTATGGAGCATCAAGATGCGCACTTTATTGACAACTGAAGGTTTAGCCAAGGCACTGGATGGTGAAGATTAGTTGCTTATTATAATGAAAGCCTTTATAGGGTAGAGCTAATGGAAAGAGAAAAGAGCACAACTATTAAATTTTGATGAGATCTTAATAGAGGTTGCTGAGGAGAATAATGTTGTAGCATTATGGGCAAAACTTCAAGTACTTATGTAAAGAAAGGTTTGAACAATCGCTTGTACATGTTGAAGAAAATGTTTCAATTTAGATATACCGAAGATACGTTTGTCAAAACCCACTTAGATGAATTTAATAAACTCATGATGGATTTTGAAGAATGTCAGTAAGATACTTGATGATGAAGAGCAGCGCATGATATTGTTAGCCTCTTTACCAGAGTCATGGGAGCACTTTATTGATTCACTAATGCAGGGGCGTACTACAATTACCTCAGAAGAGGTAAAGTTCCCTTATTCTCTAAGGAGTGGGGCAAAAGTTGCGAGATGACGGTCCTGGCGGAAGGAGTAGCGCAAGCACCGACTATTCGGGTAGAGAACAACATCGAGGGCCTAGTGGCAGTGAGAGTGTAAGCATATCAAAATTGCGCCAGAAAGTCCAAGGGACGCGTGAAGTGCTGAGTGTTATGAGGGGGCACATCAGAGAAATTATCCAAAGCTGAGAAACAAGGCGATAAGCGTAATGCCATAAGCAGTGGCGAACGTTGCCGAAGGGAGCAATAGTGATGCAGAAGCTGTTTTATGTGTGATCGCTACTCGTAAGAGACGAATCATAGCTAGATTCGGGGTGTTCTTATCATATGACGCCTCATAAGAACTGCTTTACTTACACTGATCGCAGATGGTGGTAGAGTTTTTTTGGGAATAATGCAGTTTGTAAGGTCGTGGGGATAGGGACAATTCGGATTAGGATGCACGATGGGGTGGTGCGCATTGACAGATGATGGAGGTATGTATCGGAGCTCAATAAGAACCTTATTTCTCTCGGGGACACTCGATGATATCAGTGTAGGTACACCGTCAGGTGGGTACGAAGATCTCTCAAGGTGCCATGACAATAATGAAATGGAAGAAAGAATACTCTCTATCATCTACTAGAGAGACCATGATCGGAACCACTGTAATTTCATCAGGTGAGTCGGACTCTAACTTGACTCAATTATGGCATATGCGTTAGGGCACATGAGTGAGGCAGGTATGACGATGCTGAGTGAAGGTTGTTGAAGGGTCAAAACAAGGAAGCTGGACTTATGTGAGCACCGCATCTTTGGGAAGCAACACTGAGTTAAGTTTACTATAGCTATTCATTTGATTAAACGACCAGTTGAATATATTCATTCGACATCCGGCTGGTCTTCGGTTCCTTCCGAAGGAGGTGCCTGATATATGCTGACATTTATCAATGATTATTCAAGAAAGGTATACTTTCTAAAGCACAAAAATAAAGGATTCGATCAAAAGAAATTAAGGTATTGATTGAGAAGCAGTCAAATAAACAAATTAAGTGCTTGAGAACCGATAATGGTATGGAGTCTCGGGTAAATATTTTATTGAGTTCTCATGAGAAAGAATGTACTATGAGACACCGCATAGTACCTAGGACACCACAGCAAAATGGCGTGATAGAACAAGAAACGTAACTCGCTTGGGCGAGCCCGATGCATGCTTTCGCATTTAGGAATTAACAAGAAATTTTCCAAAGTAGTAAACATAGCATGTTACCCGGTTAATCGATCTCCATCATCTCGCTATTGAGTGAAAGACTCCTAAGGAAGCATGGTTGTGAAAACCTGATTATTCCGGATTATGTATATTCGGATGTTCTCGTATGCTCATGTGAGTGATGGTAAGCTTGAGCGAGGGCAAAGAAGTGCATATTTCTAGGTTATGCACATGGGGTGAAAGGCCAACCAGTGGTCTTCGACGAGACTACTACAATGCTTCAAGGGAGGAGTTCTAAGACCCAAACCAAGAGAGAAAACAGATCATGGTGTCATTAGTGAGGTGGAGCTTCGTGGAGACTTTGGAGACCTCAGGTAATCTGAAGTTGAGACTCATAGATGAGGCTGTGCCCGAAATCGGTGATAGTGTGAACAACCAGCAAAGCCGTAGCACACTATAGCCGCCGATAAATAGAGAAGGCACATTAAATCACCGGTACGTTATAGTTATACAAATATTGCTTATGCATTGAATGTAGGTGATGATAGAGAGATGAGCCTTTTTTCTCACTGCGAGATGATATAAGTTCATAGAAGTTGAGGCGAGATGAAGTCGTAGTTCTGTTGGCGATAGTGAACAACCAGCAAAACCGCAACACACTACAGCCGCATATAGATAGAACATTAAATCACCGGTATGTTATGGTTATACATATATTGCTTATGCATTAACTATAGGTGATGAGATGGAGACAGATGAGCCTTCATCTTACTCTGAGGAAATGACTAGTTTGAAGTTGTCATAGTAGCTAGGGTCTATGAGTGAAGAGATAGAATCACTCCATTGAAATCGACATGGAGTTGGTCAAAATACCAAAAAGCCAAAAGATTGTTGGAAGTAAATAGGTTTTCAAAATAGAAAGAGGGCATTCATGGTGTTGAGCGTGAGGTATTAGGAGAGACTTGTGGCAAAGGGATATACATAGCGTGAGGGCATTGACTACAATGAGGTGTTCTCTCTTGTAGTAAGACATACTTCTATTCGTGTTTTTCTTGCCTTAGTTGCTTCGCAAGATCTCGAGTTAGACCAGCTAGATGTGAAACGAGTTTCTTCATGGTGAGTCGGAGGAACAGATTTACATGAAACAACTAGAGAGATTTGTTATTCCGGCAAGGAATATCATATTTGTTTGTTAAAGAAATTTTGTATGGGCTGAAACAGTTCCTAGGCGTGACATAAACATTTTGATACTTTCATGGCTAGTACTACGACAATTCGAAAAGTCAGATGGATAATCTGTGTTTACTTTAGGAGATTGGAGAATGGTTCTTTGATTTATCTACTCTTATATGTTGATGATATGCTGATAGAAACTAAGAATATGTCTGATATTGATGTGCTTTAAGAGGCGGTTAAATGCTGAATTTGAGATGAAAGATTTAGGTACGCAAAGAAAATATTGGGTCTTGAGATTTTACTTAATGGGCTGCAGGAGTTTTACGTCTATCTTAGAATAAATATATTGAGAAGATCGTGACACGTTTAATATGTAGTTGGCAAAACTGTAAGTACACACTTAGTGAAGCACTTTAAACTTTCAAATAAATTATCACCGAGACCGAGGAGGAGGAGGAGCATATGTCCCGTGTTCTTTATTCTAGTACCGTGGGTAGCATTATGTATGCTATGGTGTACACTAGGTCTAATATTTCATAAGCTGTGAGTATGGTTAATCGCTATATGAAGCATCCCTGTAAAGCTCATTGAGAAGTGAAGTGAATTCTCATATATTTGAAGGGGACAAGAGACGTTGGTATAGTGTACCGAAGGGACATCAATGGTAGTGAGACCATTGGTTTTGTGGATTAATCACGCCGGTGACTTGGATGATCACAAGTCTTTAGTAGGGTACGTATTTACGCTAACGGGTAGCAGCGTTAGTTGGAAAGCATCCATACAGATCACTTTGGCTTGTCTTCGACCGAGATAGAGTACATGGCACTAACCTTTGTGGAAAAGGAGGCGATATGGTTACAAAGTTTGCTTGGACTTTGGTTTAGAATAGAAAAGCATGGATATACCTAATAACCAATGTACGATATATTTTGCGTATAATCCAGTTTATCACGAGTGAACGAAGTATATCAACATCATATACCACTTCATCGAGATATCTTAGCTAAGGGTATTATTATTGTCAAAAAAATGCTACAACAGATAACCCGGAAGACATGATGACTAAGTCTTCCCTTTAGTAAAGTTCAAGCTCCGCTTGAGCCTATTAGCATCTGTGGAGAGTGAGCACCCGTTAGGCATTGGGAGAAGCGGCATGGATAATGAACACTATAAATTGGCTTCAAAACATCGGCCAAGGTGGAGAATTGTTAAATTATGACTTGAGTTTGAGCATTTGCAAAAACGCAATTCGCTGAACTCTTAAAGATTTATAACAGATGAGACATAAAATAAATGGAAGCAAAGTTTCTTCTTTGCTGTGGAATCCGAAACGTGAAAGAAGTCCTTATGCATTTTTGGTGTGAAGATGAAGTCCACGCGTGGAGACAAATTGTGGTGGGCCCAGGTCAAACTTTGACGTGGGCACACACACGTATAAAAACAGAATTTCTTTTGTAGGACTTCTTTTCTCCCGTGAGAAGCCGCCGAAGTTCTCTGCACGTAAAGCCAAGCGTAGGTGGACCTAGGTCAAACTTTGACCTAGGCAGACGCAATGAAACAGAAATATTACACAGGGTTTCTTTCCTTTGGTGAGTTGCTGCCAAAGCCCTACGAAGGTAGACAGAAAGGAGCCGCACGTCCACGCAAGTCACGCGAAGCTTCCAAAGAAACGCGAAGATTTACGTACGTAGAGTGTTTCATTTGAGCTTGACGCGTGCGTAATTTTGTCGTGAGTTTATATCCAAGTGAGTTGTTTATTTATAAACACTCTAAAGGTAAAATTAGGTGTGGGAAACACTTGAGCGCTTTTGAGCGATTGTAAACTCGATTCTCTAATTATAGTGGATTATTTGATGTTGTTTCCTCGTGTACGTAGGTATCGATCCTCAGACCGAACCACGTAAATTTCTGGTGTATTTATTATTTTCGTTTATTTCTCTAGTGATTTCGCGTTGATATAAATTGCAAGATCTTGTCGTTTCTACGTATTATATTCCAACAATGTGAAGGAGCTGCAAAGATTTCAGACTCGCGTATCCAATTTGCACTTTAATGCCATCTCCTCATGGCTTGAGTTTATTTTTTTTTAAAAAAAGAAAAAAAGATTGCATATCGATTTGAAAATACCTATTATGAGGAGATTTGTGATTAGTTCTCTGACTTTGAGATAATATATATGACAAAATCCATGTTCATCCGTCTTCTGCAGTCCCGGCGATAGAAGTCCTCATACGCTTTTCTTAAATTATTTCTTTAGAAAAAACAATCTGGAGCCGTCATGTAGTAAAAAGTATGATGGTGGGCAGAAGGACGATTACATGGCCGAGAAGCTGCACCAAAACTGTTTGCCAGAGGTGAGACTCGCACATAACTACTCTTCTCATAATAATAGGAAACAAGGAAGCACAGACGACGTATACTGAAGATCAGCGAGGTTGTTCATGGAGGACTTAGCGATGAGGAGAGATATGGGTCAGTGGATCGAGTTTGGTTCTGTGTGGAGAGGACAAACCATGCAAGTAGAGTTTCGGAGACGGATGATCGATCAAAATCCTCCCCAGGCGGTGAAGCTGATCGGAGAAGCCGATCACATGGCCATGCTCTCCAGGCCCCATGAGCGTTGTCAATGCTTTGAGGACATTGCTAAGAATTACTGTTGAGAAACAAAGTATGAAGTACGTTGGTTCAATTCGCATTTCAAACCATTAAAATCTGCCACATTACTGCTACTATGCTAATTCTATGCACTAAGTAAGACCATCGTCTCTCGTAAACTCTACAATAGCTTAATTTTGCTTTTCTTAGCTCAATTCTTGATTTGAATTTTGCCTCTACTCATGTCAATAATCTCGCTAATTATTAAGCAGATTCATAATATGCTAAACTGTTTCCTTTTATGCCAAAACAGAGTGGAATGATTGTTGGAAAACCATCAGATAATATGAAAATAATGAGAATTGTTGAAAATCTATTGAAAAAGACAATAAAATAAGATCAATTGTCCGAGCTATGCAAGCATTGTCCTTAAGCATAATTCCGCACCTTGAAGCACTGAACTCGATGTGGAATGCTCTAGCGACTATCCTCCCAAGATATAGCGGACATTCTTCTATATTTTGCACTAAATATTAGAAGGAATAGGAACAACATTATGTGTGTAACTGGCAAAAAGAAAAGTTAAAAGATTGTGGTTTAAAGTTCAACTTATATTCAAACAAGAGAAAGAGAGAGAGAGAGAGGGAGGGCCGATAAGAATCCATTGTAAAATAATAGAGTGTTTATGAATAAATAAATCAAACATTACAAAGTCGTCATACAATTGTTATATGACCATTAGATAGCCATTATATAACTGTCATAAAACTTTACAAAACGAATTTATATAAATGACAGACAAAAATTATTACAAATTGATGATGGCAAAAAATTGTTATAAACCTAATAATTTTCCATATTTCAAAACTATTGAAATATCTAATAATCTCCCACATATTTTAAAAAGTTTTGAAAAGAAAAGATATAATATTGCTGGGCTATTGGAGTTTAATTCATTAGAACCAATGCTTGTTCAGCTATGAATTAACCCTTGAAAGAATGAAATATAATTTACGAAATCATTGATAAAGTTTGGATTTTTTATGAATCTTTTTAAATTATAAGTTTCACCAATCACATGACACTTGCACAAAGTTTGTTCAACGTGGCTCTACGCTAACAGGTCATGCGCATGCGTGGCTTATTCATAAGTGCATTCTCATAGAGCAGCCCATACACTCACATAAGTGATTCCATCAAGTGTATTCTATAGTTTAAAACACCACCAATAATGGTTATGAAATTCATTAAGAGCTTAAATCATCCTCTTTTCCTAGCTAGGAAAAACAAAATAGAATTTACGGCAAGTACGTTATCCCACGTGCACGGCCCTTCCTTGACTTTATAATAGAGACTACCTATTAGCCATTAAATCTTTTTTCATTCTTTCACTCATATCATAGAAAATTTTAGAGTAGTAGAATTGTTATGCGCAGGTTTTCACATTTGTGGCAAGTGCAAAGCATATAACATAATTAATCAAAATATTTCTAGTAAGAATCATACTAGGTAGAAAGGAAGAGAAGAGAGGTTTTCAAAGATTTATGGCAAACCACATAATATTATTTCTGGAGAGGGTATGTTTTGTCTCTTAACATTTACAAGCATTCTCTTATATGGGAAATACTAAAAACAATTTTACATACTTTTAGGGTGGGCATGATAAAATTTCTACCTCTATTTTTCTATTTCTCTGTTCTTCCGAACATGTTTGGAACAATCCGTTTAATAACGCAATTTGATTTTTCTATTTCTAGAACAGATATTCCAGAAATAGATTTGAAGAAAAACTTAGAATCTAAAATTTTAACTTCTCAATTTTGAAACGGGAATTGAGAAATCAATTTGGCCATAAATCAATTTATGTTCTAGAAATTTTGTCATGCGCACCCTTAGTGGCCGACAACAACCAATTTTGACCCATACATCGACAAACGAAGATCTTGCTTCAAGCAGACTCTTATTTTACATCTTTTCATTTCTACTACAATTCCAAATAGTGCCTAAAAGTACCTCTTGTTGACACCTAAATTTTGCAAAAATGGTTAATTTTTACCCCAAAAAATAGAATTAAAATTACATAACATATAGTTTTAGGAGTGTTTATTTATTTTATTTTATTTTATTCCACTTTTGCATTGGACCGACGATGAGCGTTGATTTTTTATACGATGTAAGATTTTCACATATTAGAGTAATATATACTAAGGACATATTTTTGGACTAAAATGAAGGTTTCGATGGAATATTTGAAAAATACAAAGGGAATATTGTGCTGGATGCATATAATGCAACGATATATTTAGGGGAATTATGCACAAGCAAAATTGAAAATAAAATATTTCACCCAAATCTAATTCCCTCTCCTGTAAAAGGTGCTGTGCGCGTGACGTCAATGGGGGCATTTCTTCGCTTTCTTTAAGTAAAAACAAAAAGAGAGAATTTTTGTTTGGTTATATGGGGAAAGTCAAGGTCAGCAACAAGAGGCGAAAAGGTATGCAAGCAACAGAGAGAGAGAGAGAGAGGACACGCGAGTGGAACAGTGAGAGAGAGAGAGAGAGAAGGAAAAAGTGCACTGTTCTTCTTCTTCCTCGCGACCCTCGTCATCACTGTCGTCGCCACCGCTACTCGCCCCCTTGGTCGTCATCCGCGACGCCGTTGCAACCGAGCAACGCCTTCACCTCAATAGCTCACCACCGCCCCTAGGGTCCCCGCCTCGTGCCCAACGCTTGCACCCGTAGCCTGCGCTCTACACCGCGCCACCATGGCAACCGCACCTAGTGCCCGACGCCCACAACTAGCCTCCACCCGATGTCCGACGATCAGTTTCGTCTACCTCTACCCTACGCCGCGCCACCGCCTCCGCCCTTTGCCCGAGCGCCGACGCCCCTGCTTCCCTCCTTCCGTCGTTGTCCGCAGCAGCTACCAACCCACCTCGTTTGTCCTCGATGACTGCAGCCCAAGAACCGCTTGTGGCCCCACGACCATGCCTCCGCCCACTTGTGCCGAGTCCAGCCCGTCGCGCCCACCACCACACCTTGCCTATCCGCCCGCCTCGTCGCCTCGTCCCACCTTGATCGCCGCCCTCCGCCCAGCGCTGCCAGCCTGACATTTGCAACTCCACCATCCCGCGCTCAGCCAGCTTTGCCCGCCCTCGACTCCTGCTCACTCTGTCGCCATTCGCCCACCCGTCAATGGCTCGCGCTTCCTTGTTGTGGCTTGAGGGCCATCTTAGGTAGTTTATTTTTTTATTTTTCTTAATTTTCATTTTATTTCATTTATTTATTTCTTTATTTTTCAAGTTTTGTTGTTATTTAAATTAGGACATTGGATGTCGATGTTCATTTTATGTGGCATCTTAGAATTTCCGTTAATCCTTAGAGGTGCTTTAAATCATGTTTTCCATTGAGATGTTGGCCAAGCTTTTGTGGATAATTATTTATTTAGAAAATTTTTGGCCATGTGATTTATGGGTTGGAACTTATTAAATTTGGTCACAAAGTTTTGTGAGTTATAAATCTTGATTAGGTGTTTATAAAATTAAGGTTTAAGGTGGATTATTAGGACGAGGGGGCTGGGCATTTAAAGGCCAAACCAGCCCATAGCCTCACCCCTTTCTCAACCGGCCCACGAAGCCCAAGGAGGAGAAGCTGCCCGGCCAAGGCTGGCCCAAGCCCATGAGGGGCTGTTGTCTGACGAGGAGGGGAAGTCCATTGCATGCCTCCCATTTGTCCCACGGTGATGGCCAAGTGTCCTCCATGCAAGAGGTAATGATGGCTAATGATGATGGGAAGGAAATTACGGGAAGATGATGGCCGGTTTAAGCGAGAGAGAGAGAGAGAGAGGAGACTTCATCCGAGAAAGAGGAGAGGAGAGAGAGAAGGAAGAAAGGAAGAAAAGGAGAAACGAAGAGAGGAAGGACGAGGACCGTCGCCATCGTCCGCCGTGCGCCACGTTCGTCGCCGCAGTTGTCCGCTGTTTGCTCTCGGTCTAGAGGCAAGGATCCTTGATCTACTCTTGCATGTTGTGCCTAGTGTACGCGATTCAATGGTGACAAATTTCGGATGTTTAGGATGTGAAAAATTGAAGTTTAGGAGTGGTGTTCTAGGCTAGTAAACTGTTCTTGAGAAAACAGCTGGACCTTGGATGTTTTAGTGACTTGCATGTGTTGTTCGAATTGGATTTTGGCTTTGACTTCTAAATGAAAGTTGTTAAGGACTTCTTTGAGTATAACATACTAAAATTTAGGACAAAAAAACAAGTATAAATGGGTGAAATCCTTATTCTTTGGAAAGACTAGATCTGGAGATTTTGGTACCCACCTTTGATGAATGCATGGACTGTAAGGCAATCCTGTTGAAATTTCACTTTTATTTCTTAAGAAAGGATGTAAAGGACATCCTGAGGTTTAACATATTAAAAATTTAGAGAAAACAAACAAGAATAGGTAGGTGAAATCGTGGTCTTTCGGAGGTAGTTAGATCTGGAAATTCGGTACTAGGAACAGAAGTTTTAA
>NC_052620.1:24512733-24728900 GCF_016545825.1 Eucalyptus grandis
GCTTAGCAATGGACATTAGATTGGTATTCTGAAGTACTGGCTGTATTGCATCTTTTGTGACTCTACTTCACATACCAATGCATGATATTTGAATTATCTGATGGTCTTCATATACCTAATGGAAGGCAGTCTTTGCTTTTCTTGGAGTCATTGTGTGGACATTGAAAAGATCAGAAAGATTCTGAGTGCTTTTTTCTTTAAATATGCAGGTCTCAAGATCTATTGGGGATATGTATTTGAAGAAACCAGAATTGAACAGGGACCCGCTATTTCAGCAATTTGCAAGCCCTATTCCCTTGAAACGCCAGTAATGACAGCAGAACCTTCCATCATAAAAGGAAACTTAAGCGAGAGGATCTGTTCCTTATATTTGCATCAGATGGCCTCTGGGAACAGTTAAGCGATGAAGCAGCCGTGGAAATTGTCTTCAAGAGCCCTAGAGCTGTGAGTTTGTTTAATTGCCGTTCGATCTTACTGTCCATGGACTTAAAATAAATAAAAAAACAAACATACATTCTTTCCGAATGCCATAACTAAATGCTTCCTTTTGGTGTTTTTGTCAAGACCATTTGGGAAAGTGGATCTCACATTAAATTTGCAGTCAGTTAATGTTCAAAAGTTGGCGGCATTTCCGCAAGTATTGAGTAGAGATGTCGGTTTTCTGTGTTGTGCTATAGGTTAGAAGAAACCCTGAAAATGGTATTTGACAGCTGCTTAATGTTTCTTTTGTCACATTTCACAGGGATAGCCAAGCGACTAGTGAGAGCAGCCCTTCACGAGGCTGCGAAAAGAGAGAGATGAGGTATGATGACATCACAAAGATTGAGAAAGGAATAAGACGGCATTTCCACGACGATATCACTGTGATTGTGGTTTATCTCGATCACTATAAATTGCCTCTCAGTACATTAAACCACGGCGTGATGAGCTGTACGAGCGCACCAGCCGACATTTTCCCTCACTGCAGATGAAGCAGAAGGGGATCTCCTCCATGCAATGTCCGAGGCATAGAGTTACCCCGGCAAATGCTCGAAGGTTGACGACTGACTTTTTGTTTATTGATGTTTATGTCAATAAGTTTTGCTTGCGACACAGGAAAAGAAATACTGAAGCCCGGGAACTTAAATTGATGAGAAAAATCGCAAAGATCTGGTGTATATAGTTCTCTTTTTGGTGTTTTTTTCCCATTTGAGGAGCAAAGCTGCTTTTGGTTTTTGAGTGAAGTTCCGACCAGCTTGGTCTTTTTGGACATTCTGTGGTTCTTTAAGATAGATTCATTTTGGGGGGGCGCCAGATATGACGGTGACAGTGGAGCATCATTTTTGTTCGATACTTAGCAACCCTTTTGGGAATATGTTGTTCTTAATTATTGAATGGATGTGATTCGGTCACTGCTTGTCCATACTTTTTGTTCTGCAGATCTTTAGTCTTTCTAAATGAGGAAAAGATAACGAATGAGAGGGAAAATCGAATTCCGAGGCATTTTGGTTGACGGGTAATCGTTCGGCCCATTGCCGGTGAAACGTAATCCTTGCACGGGTAATCGCTCGGCCCATTATTGGATTGGTAACATTATATTGGATTTAGGACCTGAGCAGGTCCTTAAATTGCTCATGAGAAAAACCTTAAATTGCTCATGAGAAAAAAGGAGGGAGAACCTCCCTGGGGAGAGTGATCCTTTATGCCCCTCCCAGGTCGTGGCTGACCTGGCCACTCCTTTATGGGAGAGGGCAGCCACGTCTGATCCCGCGATGCCTTCCCCCCAGGGAAACTTGGGGCGTGATATAGGGAAATGATGGCGCTAATTGGAAGACTGGGTGGCTGGCCTGTTAGTCTTGTGAACTGACTCTACAACACCTTAACAATCCAACCTACAGCGGCAGTGGATCTAATTAAAATGCTTTAGTTGTCATTATTTTATACAAATGTGTCTTCGAGGAATTTATGATCCAGCATAATCCTCTTATAATTGCGACAATTTTCATTGGAAATGTATTTACAAAAAACTCCAGAACAAGGCAATCTCGAGCCAAAAAATCATCCACGTAATGGGTAACGGAGGATTATACATTATCCCCTTCAATTTTTAATTCCTGATGAATTTGTCTTTGAAGTTTTATCTTCAACTTTCAATCTCAATCCGAATGGACTTTGATTACGATTCATCTATAGGTGACGTGTATGAAATTACTGTGCATTGATAATTGAATTCAATTATTAGAGTGTGTTTGTTTCGGGTAAAACATCAATATAAGACAAAAATTTTTGGGAAATCATGTCCATTGAAAATGTTTTGGAAATCATACTCATTGAAAATGTTTTCTTATTTTCAGATTAGAGAATTTTTTCTAACTTTAGATATGCATATTTTATTTTACCAAAATGACTTTTCATAGACCGATCACTTTCGGCAAATCTAAGCACATGAAAAATCACGAAACTAATTTGCAGGAAATTTCTTCACTCAATTGCGCCCTTACATCGGATTGAAATGCGAGTAAGGAAACTTAAAAAAAAAAAGGTCTAAATTGACAATCAGCCAGCGGCACCTGCCAGTCACGTGATCGAATTCCAGTTGAATTGGGCACAAACAGCAGCCATTTCCATGTTCTGCGCAAACCCAGACGGAGAAAGCTCTGATCTTGCGCGTCCGCTTTCGAGAGAGAGATGAGCGCGAGCATGGCGGTCGCAGATTCAGTGTGGAAGACGATGGAGTCGACGAGATCAGGTGCTTCTCTGCGCCCATTCCGATCCTCGCTTCACGCCTTCCCTCCATCATTTCCATATCCAACGCTCGTCTTTCCACCGTAACCTTTCATTTTCTCTCCTTTTTGTGCGCCTGATGCCCGAACGGTCCCAGTCACGAACGAGCAGCTGTCCATGTCAGTTCTCTCCGACCCTCTTTCGCATTTCGTCCTTTCTTTTCTTTTGGGGTCTTTTATGATTCGAAAAATGAGAACCCGGTTTCGTCTCTTCCGGCGGACGCAGCTTGCATTTCTTGTTCGGCAAGAACCTGGAGCGAGCGACGCGGATATTGGACCAACGGGGCGTGAAGCGGATCTCCGGCGAACCCAGTGGACGCTTCATCTTCCAGGTTTACTGTCGATCTCCTCGCCTTTCTTGGTCGGGTGCTATTGGGTCTGAAGAAAATCGCTGGCGATTGAATCGACTTGCAAGAACCATTTATACTATGATAGCTCTCTTTGAATAATCTTTCAAGAAAGATGCTTGTCATAAGTTTGTTCGGTTTATGATTGAATGGACTTGCAAGAAACATGAATACTATGATAGCTGTTTTTGAGTAACCAAGAAAGATGCTCGTCCGTCTCTGTTTATGGATAATTGTGTGGTTTATGATGAAATAGGTCGTTGGAGAATCTCGGAGAAAGGAGGAGTACTTGTGTTTCCCAGAACATTATTGCGGCTGTTACTCGTTCTTTATGACATTGTCAATAGAGGCGAACAGCTTTGCGTGAGTGAGATTAATCTCCTAGCCTGTTCTTCTTGTGAATTTTCACGCTCTTCCCATGAACATCTTGTTCTTCATCGTTCTTCTTCAGTGTAAACATCAACTAGCTGCTAGGTTTGCTGCATCGCTCGGAGCTTGCACTGAAGTTAGAGTCTCCGATGAGCAGCTAGCCATCTTATTATCCAATCTCTGAGCATGCTGTTGAAGAGGTAAATGCATCCAAGTATATATCAGCCAGGTATTGTCCTCCGTGTTCCAAAAGACGCGGGGTCAATAATGATCCCAATTGCAGTGAGTGTGAGATTTGGTGATTACAACTTGCAATTAGCAACAATGCCTTACCTACTTTATGGTCTATGCATCTTTGTTTAGTTGTGATCTTCAAGCTTGGATTTGATTGAGCTGGATACGGGTTTCTCATTTTAACTAGAGAAGAAGAGGTTCTTCTGGCATATGTGCAGTAACAGAGCCATATAACACACTCTCCTTATCTGCAGAATCGCTTCGTGTCGGGCTTATGTGGGGACTACCCGCAAAAGGAATTTTGCATGCCAGCGTATTCCTCAGACTTTGAGCATGGACTACTTGAAGTGCAAGCTTATTTTAGCCTTCTTCAACTCCTTGCTCTATGAATTGCTGACTGCAGGGCCTGGACCTCTCAATAGATATAAAGGAAGTGAGCCTCTTGTCCAACAATAAGTTGTAAAGATGGTTTAAGTTTGACAATTACATAATTGACATATAATTTTTATACCAACTTAATATTCTGTCATAATAAGTATTCAAATGTCTGTAAACTTTCATATTTTGGCAAAATGCTATGTCGAATCACTTTGGCTGTGGCTGATACTATGAATGGACTTTAAGCTGAAGGAAGCATGGGTGAGTCGAAGAACAGATGACAAATACCTATATCATTCAAGAACTCTTCTCCTGTATGCTCGTGAATCATTTATACAGCAATCTCTTCGTTTTTCTGACCTAAAGGAAGTTGCACTACCAGTGTACCATCTTCTCTGACGGGATCTTCTCAACCATCCACACTGAATCTTCGTTCTTAGAGTCCCAGCATAGCTTGCCCAAGAAGGCCAAACTGCCCATAACAAAACTTAGTCAATACACCATCGTTTATTGTCCACTGATAGTGCACACATTCTTCAGAGCACTCGGTAAGAACTATATTGTGGATTAAAGATACAGCAACACTCAGTATGCAAAATTATGGTATGGAAATGTGCCTGAAGATGTGAGTAAAATTTCCATACAATGTCAAACCTTCTGCAAATCTGAAAATTGCCATTGCCTTAAATCTGTTGAAGCACACTCAGAACAGAATAAAGAAAAAGAAAAAAGAAAAGATGGAGTTTTTTAACATCTTGTTCAGTATAAATCAAGTATTGAGCAAGCCAAGATTTCAAATTTGCAAAGCAAGAAAACTATAACCGGTTAATTTGAGGGCCATCCTGAACTAGCGACTGCAACCTGAATGTTCAGTAGAAAGAACTTAGACCAATTACTTCAATCAGAGACTTTCCTCGAATGCACTTTTTGAGATAGAAAACATGAAAGTTCTATGTTATTATTATCAGAGAAATTCATTTCCAAGGTAAATAATTCACTGAGCAGTTATCACATAAGAGCCCAAGTTACGCAAATGCAGGGCAAAGAGGTGTGTTACACTGACTAACCCAGGTTATCTTTCACTCACTTTATAGAAAATGATTACCTTAATGTCAGAACAAAGCTACATATAAATGTCATTTTTCACATGTATAATCTTCTTGATTTCTAGCATAATAGTGCAAGATTAAGATAAATTTGGCCACAGACTTACAAGCTACAGATGGATCTAATTTGATGTCATTACTTTAAAGGGATTATGCATACCTAAAAGAGATGTGTCAGTGAGCTTCTCCTTAAAATTTGCTACCTTCAGAGTATACAAAGAGTGTCTCAACTTTAAGCATGATGCCTCAGTAACTTTAGGCCGCATTCCTTTTTTCCAGACTCCCAACACAACTATCCATAGTAGCATCTTAAATCCTCACATCTCAAGAGTCAAGAAGGCATATTGACTTCCTTGAACTTATGGCTCCAAATAAGTCCCAAAGTTCAAGCAGCATCAGAAAAGGGTTCATCCTTATTACAAATCCATTTCCTTGTAATTCGCCTGAGCACTCTCTGCTCCACATCTTTAGAGATGTGGGGATCAAGAGTTCGTAGGTTAGTAATGAACATGCTGGCCTCCTCTCTCCTATGGAGCTTGCAATACCCATCTATGATTGAGTTGTATGTGTTTTGATTTGGTCGACAGCCATGCTTGATCATGTAACGGACCACGTCAATAGCCTCCACAAACATTGAGTCAGCTGCATAGCTTGAAATGAAGGTGTTGTAAGTGATCACATCTGGATCAAGACCAAAATCCTTCAACTCAGAAAATATTCATGGGGTTCTCTCATACGACCATTTCTACAGTAGGCAAAAAAAATAACTGTGTTGAAGGAAATAATATCAGGCTTTATTCCTTTCACCAAAATTTCCTTAAGAGTTCCTCAGATTTTTCAAAATTTTGTGAGCGGCTATACATGTACATCAAGCTATTGTAAGTAGTCAAGCTAGGGTAAAGCCACTTTCCTCCATATAGTTCAAGATCTCATTTGTCTTTGCAACCATCTGTCTCCTGCCATATATAGAGACCATTGCATTTAGAGTAGGTATGTCTGGTGAAACCCTTTTCTTAAGCCCAAGAATGCACGTTCTGTTTCCACTATAAGATCACATTTGCTATTAACTAATATGAGGGTCTTCAGAAGGACTGCACGAGGTTCAATTGCACCAGAGAAAATTTCTTTCTGCAAGAATGCCCATTTGCTCAATTTGCTTTCCATTAGCATAAGCATGAAGCAAAGAACAGTAAGTTAGCTCATTGGGTTTACAACAACCACTCTTCATCTCTTCAAAGACCCTTTCAGACTGTTCCCAGAGACCTCCTCAGCCAGTGCAGCCAAAACGGCATTATAGGTGGAAAGATCTGATTGACACCTGCTTCAAGCATTCTTTCTTGTAAACCGCCATGGCTTGGTCAAAAGATCCACACCGGCTATAAGAACTAATTAAGGTGTTGAAAGTGTCCCTTTCAGGTACAAATCCTGCTCTCTTCATTTCCTTAAAACTCCAGAAACTTCAGTGTCCATCCATTTTGCCCAAACACTGCAAGAAGTGTATTCCACGTGACAATATCTGGTTTGCATTGACATTTTTTTATCTCTTCAAAGACCTTCATCATTTCCACAAACTTCCCCGTTGTCGTGGCATCTTAATAAGAGCATTGAAAGTGCAAATATTTGGTTTGCATCCTGCATCTCTTCATCTCATCAAAAACCCTCATAGCAAAATCATCCTTCCCGGCTTTCAAATCCTGACAAGAGAGTAGTGTAGGTGAAAACGTCAGGTTTTATGCCCCTTTCAACCATCTGATTCTTGGAGCTCCGCAGCCTCATCCAATAGACCATCCCTAGCATATGCACATATCAAAGAGTTATAAGTCACGATAGTAGGCAAAACCATCGAGCTCCATCTCTTTTAAAACCTGCATAGCTTCTTTATGTCGCCGAGATCTCCCATAAACGTCTAGTAATGCATTGTATGTAACTTTATCAGGACTAAACCCTGCCAATTTGATCTCCCTAAAAGCCAGCAGCTTCTTCATACAAAGACTTCCCGGCGGCAAATAAACTAATGAGAGTGTTATAAGTATACAAATCCGGGGCGATCCCAGAACTTTTCATACCCTCGATCAAACCAACAATCTTGTTCCACGGCATTCCCATTTTCCCATACACATTCAGAACCACATTATACGTAATCAGAGTGGGCTTACAACCCTCTTCCTCCATTTTCTTAAATACCATCACTGCATCTCTGTACCTCCCATTGCTAGCAAACCCAGTTATCAACGCAGTATAGGCATAAACATCGATTTCAAATTCGTCCTTGCGAAGGCTGTGCAACAAAGCATCAGCAGCGGCGACTCTGCCTTCTTTCCCGAGGACATTGACAACCACAGCAATGACGGCGCCAGTCAAAGCCAGCGGATAGCCCCCGGACTCCTGACCCAGTGGACCACACTCAACGCCAAGTCGCCTTCTTGTTAAACCCTAAACCCTTCACAATACCAAGAAGCTCCATGGACAGAAACTCCAGACTAAAAAGACCATCTTTACGATACAATTCAATCAACTCAACCAAACAGGTGTCGATTCGAGCCGCGTCAAGTGACGGGTCGATGAGTTTCTGGATAAAGGCCTGACCTTGAGGGGAGAGGCGGTGGTGGGTCCACGGTTTTCCGCGGTTGGCGTCATGGGACCGGCCTATTCGGGTCCGCTCTCTGAAATTTGACGCTGGAATTCGGTTTTGGGACTGGGACTGCGAAAGCGACTGAGTGAGCCGGTCCAAAGAATCCGAAGAGCAGAAGTTTCGGTGGACGACGTCCTGAAGGAGTGGTGGTGGTGGTGAAGGTGAGGGTTGGGGATGATAGCTGATGTGGTTGGGGAAGATGGGTTTTGGAGATGGAGGGCTCGGCAGGATAAGAGGAAGAGCTAATCTTTCAGCCATTTCAGACAGAGAAAGAGAGAGAGAAAGATCAGAATGCCGAGTCCATTGAGGAACTTTCTTGGCTTGGCTAGGGAAGACGAAGATACTATCGGGTAGGAATGGGGACGATATTTTATGCCTTGTCTGTGTCCTGAATGAGAACTTTCTTGGCTTGGCTTGCCGTGGCTCCTGGAGTCCATTGGCAATTGGCATTTTTCCTGAAAACTGCTTGAATTTTCCGGCTCCGATTATTTTGATAGAAAAGGATAATTTAAAAAAATCATTTTTAAAAATTAATCACTTTTATTGCTTAAAGTAATTAATTAATTAAAAATATTTTCGATAACAATCTATATATAAACATTTTCGTGAATAATGAAAATGTCGCTCTTTCATTCATTTTTATGTTATATGAACGATTATTTTTACGA
The DNA here is from genome assembly GCF_016545825.1 of Eucalyptus grandis. NCBI lineage: Eukaryota > Viridiplantae > Streptophyta > Magnoliopsida > Myrtales > Myrtaceae > Eucalyptus > Eucalyptus grandis. The sequence goes on from NC_052620.1 coordinate 24,521,230, forward strand.
TAATATTATTTGAATTACTTATATTTCGCAAAATGAATCAAAGCTCAGTTTTTTCATGATTTCTGAATAGGCGTCTCATACATTATTCTCAACTTGCGTAGTATATATCTCAATGATGATAGTACAACTCCATGTCATCCGTGGATCTGACAACAGCAATGGGGTGATTTTGTATTGGCTCTCTCAATTTGGATTCTACGGTTGAAGAACTGTTAATTTTCCTTCATAAACCACAGCATTTCCTTTAATTACGGTTTGAAATATTTATAGGATACAGTGAATTGTTTCATGAATAAGAAAATAAAGATTTTACCAGCACAGGTGATCAGTTCTAAGGATGGATCGGCTTCCATAAACTTAGTTTGTGATCCCATTTACAAAGTTTTAAAATGGGACTGGAACGGCCGGTTCCTAAGCTAGCCGGTTATACGCCTTAAAAATTGGCCCATCTTATGTTATGTTTTGAACCAATTTTTTATAAAAGAAATATTACAATTGCATCAATTCACTATAAAAGTACTAATTCATTAAGTGATTACGCTATTATTCCTTTACATTGAAAATTATGGTTCAGTTCTTGATAGATGCAAAAGTTTTTATTTTATCTCAAAGAGGCTTGAAAACCGATTCAATCGTTCTGGTTCCCAGTAAAGTGCTCACCTCTATTTACGACTAGGTCGAAAGCAAAGAACAAAAACTGTCTTGCTGGAGACATGACATTGAAAAGCATTCAACCGAACACTAGAGCTCATCTTGATTTTCGCCACATCAAGATACAGAGAACAGAAAACTCTCAAAATCATTTTATGACATGAACAGAATGTTCTGAACGGTACATATCGCAAAGTAATCTTGTGGATTGGAAACCTGAACCTACAGATTAATGAATCAATTCCTTTGTCACCATAGCCAAAATCTTTTCCAACAAATTTCGTTTACGTCTGACTAGAGTTTCAAGCCTGAATGGATGGCAAACGACTCCCTGACAAGATTTTCGTACTCAACCTTCTGAAAGCCCGTGTCAGCAATCATCGAAGCAAATTTTTCCTGCATTTATGAACTGCTCAGGTGAGTACTTATTTGAAGATAGACCAATAGAATTAAAAAGAGGGGCATCGTTAAAGAGAACTCAAGCTATTTCTGTCTTAACAGAGCATGCATTGATATGTTTATTTCCTGTTTTGGCCATTCCATTTATTGATTCATTAACTAACGATAAAGTCGTCCAATGTATGGGCTGGTGCTTTTGTACCTCGTGTGAAAACTCATATCTTGACCATATATGTATAGCTTTACTTGGTCATATCTCTAAAAAGTGCGATGGGGCATAAGCAGCATTCCATTCTGCGAATGAAATATATAAGAAAAAAAAATGAAGAGACATTACCTGTGCAGGAAACCGACGGATGCTCTCAACTAAGTATTGATATGATTCACGATCGCCCGCAACTAATTCTCCCATGGCAGGAATAAGTGAGAATGAGTAGTAATCATACCTGCATGGGGGCAAAGTCAGAAACTCAGATCAAAAGGGACTTGCAAGTGAACAAGAAAATGGCTGTAACCTGTCAGCATTCGGGTTCCAGAATCCTAATCAAAGGTTCTCAATTAGCTGACAAAAATTTTATTCTTTTTTCCACGAACTTGAAAATACCATAAGTACAGATTACAGAATTTCTCAACTAATAAATGCTTCTAATGACTGACCAGAAGAAGAAAAAAATGCTTCTAATGACAACTGACACAGTGCTAAAGATGTCTATTGCCTAAAAAAGTATGACAGTACAATAACAGAATCCTCCGTTTAATAAAACAAAAGAAAATGAGCTGCCAGTAAGTGCCGTTAAGGAATCCGCGATATGTCAGCAGTCAAGGCACTCAATAGACTCACAATTCCTTGAATATGGGAGTATCCACATGGCTCAGTTCAAGGCATAGGAATCTGCCTCCTCTTCTAAGCACCCTGTTAAAATAAACATGCACGAAGTTTCAATGACAGTAAGATTTCCCCAAACCAACAGAATCCTGAAAAGAGCAATGACATTTACAACCTCAAAAGTGCATTAACTCTCCCCAAAAATTTATGTAGAAAAAATCCATCTTTTACTGGAAATCTCATTAACCTCCATGATCTCTATGCACACTTTTGTTTATTTTTAATTACACAAAATGGTAGTCACAAAGGACTGTTGAAAGAACCAAAGAAGAGTAATGACAGAATTAATAACTTAAACTTCATCAAACCTAGTAACACGGTATCCTCTTAAACTCAAATTAGTCCACTTACACAAAACTAAATGAGAACCCTGAACTTCGTTTTTAGTATGTTGACAGTGATAAATGCTAGGGAACTCATACCTATGAGCTTCAGCAAGTGCTTTCTCAATGTGTGCCACATTCCTAATCCCAAATGCAATTGTGTAGCCATCCATTGAATTATCTTCAAATTTCAAGGCTTCTGCATCTCCCTCCACCCATCTAAGGGCCTTATTGTCTCCAAAACCTAATAATATAGGACAGTAAAATTTTTAGCCTCAAAAGAAGATCACCATTCTACGAGATAAAATTCAAATAAAGGACCTTCCCTTTCCCCTTTACCTCTCTCTCTATGGCCCTTTTTTACCAACATTTAACATGTTTGGATTAATGTCGCAGATATATATTTGAGTTTCTTCATGTAAGTAATCCTCTGTAGCATCCTGCAGGGCTCGATGTCTTGTACTGTTTATATCTTCCAGAATCCTGAAAGCAACATCACCTGTCAAAATCAACAAAAATGAAAAGGAAAGATATCAACTCAAATCGGATCACCGTATTAATTCAGAACAAAACCATAAGAAGTTTGCCTTGCCAACCCAAGGTTCCTTCCTCTTCCAAATAGTCGAGAGAACTAAAAGTACTTTCAGTCTATTTAGGATCCAGTGGATCCTAAGTCCCTAATTTCTTCATCTGTATTACTACGACAGTAGCAGGAAATTGAAAACCTTCCTCCATTACTGGTTTCCCATTTGAGCAAACTCGTGGGATGAAAATGCTAAGAAGTTTAGTAGAATGCATCCAAAACAAAAAAACAAAAAAGTCAAATTCTTGGGTGATATCAGACTAACTAAGATCCCTTTGAATGTAATGTGGTGAAGGCCTGGGCAGATATCATCAGCAAAATGAACAATCTTGACATCCCCCACTCCATATGACAGAAGTGCAAATTTTATTTTATGATATGATCATCAGAAAGAAGTATCTACGAAGAATCAAGTTCCATACTATCATCAATTTTATATTCTGCATGTCAAATATTCAAATTATTAAGCTAACCTGTCCCACCGGCCACATCAAGATGCTTCATTCCAGGGAAAGGGGTGCAGCTTGAAACTAGTCTGAAATATGTCAGAACACAAGCCATAGTGTGAGGGCAAGACATTGTGATGCCAATCAAAAACGATCTACCATGCGAGCTACCCCACAACTGACCTATCTTTCCATAGCCGATGAAGGCCGGCACTCATCAAATCATTCATGAGATCATAGGTTGAAGCAACACTAGTGAAGACATTCCCAACCAATTGACTTTTTATCCTCTTCACGAACTTTGAAACCTGGGAAGAGGGCGGGGGCAAACAAGCTGTATCCCATAAGCAACTAATGGCAAACAAGACAAATTCTGGGAAGCTCTCCAATTCACGGGAACAGCAGCAATTTCACATCAAAATAATTTCAACAATAGAAATGACCCAATTCATAGCAAGAAGAAGAGATACCAAAGCTGGTGGCGTGTGAATGCAGCAGAGAGGCTGAAGAGAACATGGGCCGCAGCTTACTCTGCAACCTCAACCTCCTAGCGATCATCCTCAACGCCATGGCAACTGCAAAAGATTGACCAACAAAAACCCCACAGCGTAAGCCCTACCATTCTAGGTCCCTCGCGAAATCAGCAAACTTTCAAGAGCCGAAACAACATCACGGCGAGCCAGAGCATGACGAGAGGCAAAAAAAACAATCAGAGATCAATGCATCCACGCGCGACCCAAAGCACAACTTGAAGGGAAATTGACGGGGAAAAGATCGATGCATCCATGCGCGGGCAACAATCATGAAGAAACGCAACGGATTCAGGAATCGACCGCATTTCGACTATGAATTCAGTAACCCTCACCAAGCGCCGATTGCAAGATTCGAAGAGCGCGAGGTGGGGGCTGCCGAGAAGCAGGCGGAACGATGCGAGATTTCCTCTCCGAAGCTCGAGCTCTTCTGGCTTTTGCGTCGCCGCATGCGACGGTTGGCCTCCAGCGCGGACGATTTGCGGAAGAAGACGGTGACGACCACGAGTTCGGGCCTCGTGAAGTGGTGTGGCGGCGAGCCCAACTCGAATTCACTGGTGGGCCCCCATGGAGTTCCTGAATTTGGGCTGCGATGGGCTTGGAGGACTGGACTGTATAGTGGACCGGCAAAGAGATTTGGCTAATCAGGGCCCAACGTAAAAAAATACACCATAGGATGGTGCCACGTGAGTAGGGATGAGCATATCGGACTGCCCACCCAGATTGGACGGATTTGACGGACGTACGGGTTCTCTTGGCATTTCGTAGAGTGACGGCCTAGCCTCCCAGCCTGCGAGAAAACCGGATCGACCGACTCTTTCTTATTAAAAATATATTTGTTAATTTCTTAAAAATAGCAATAAAACCTAGAAATAGTAATATTCTTGTATTTTTCTTAATTTTTTAATTTTCTTACTAGTGATAAGTTCTATGGAACCTGGTCAGATTGGTTAGTCAAGTTCGGTTCCTAATCCTAAGATTTTCCAGTCTAGTCTTCGGTCCTTAAAAATTGGGAATTGATCCTCCCGATCCGGTTCTCGGTTCTTAGATGGAACCGGATCGGACAGAGAACCGATCACTCTTACACGTGACAAGACCGACCAATGAGTTCAGAAATAAGAGAGATATGTGGAAGAAAGTAATTGTGCATAATTCAATATATCATAACGAAGATGACATTAGCACATTTATAAGTTTTATGAAATGACTAAATAAGATAACATAGCAATTAAAATACGCATAATCTTGAGAGATACCGAAAATTATCATAAATCATCTTAAATATCCCTAACAAAATAAAAATAGAGATTTCAGAATCATATAGTAGAAAAGTCGAGACGCAATTTACGAGAGCGGTAATATGACAAATCAACTATATCACGTTGGACGTGAACCATACGCATAGGATGATTTTTCTTCCTTGGCATGGTTATAGATTTCAAATCACGGCGAAAGCAACAACACGATTGATCGGATATAACACGTCTAAATCTTATGCATACAATAATTTTTCTTCCTTGGCGTGATCATAGGTTTCGATTTGTCAAGGAAAGCAACGTTGTTGACACCACCCACCGCAGGCCAGGCCCACTCGTCTTGGCAAAGCTAATACGACTGAGTCTTTAAGTGGGGATCGGCATTGATGTAATGAAATTAATCAGTCGTCTCGTTTAAGGAGCATCCACCTGACACTACAACGGAAAGAGCAAATGTCCGTCCTTCTAATCTAACTCCAAGATGAAACGAAACAAAAAAAAAGGTGTGCTATTCTTTTGAAGAAAAAGATCGCGTCTTTAACGCTGCGAATGCATGCGATTCCAGCTGAAAAATGGGCGATCAGGGAGGTGGAAAAAACTGGTGACGATGTTTCTCCTCTCGCACGGCCGCGTACGGCGGTCGGCATTGAAGTTTGCAAGGATGATTAATATCCTCTGGCGTTGGTACGTGTCTAAGCAAGCTAAATTCTTTTGCTCAAAGGTTTAAAAAAAAGTGAGAAAAAAGAGCAGCAGGGAAGCTTCACTCGGGTTTCCCTAGCGTTGGACTTGGTACCAGCACCGAGCCTTCATTAATGCCAAGTCATTGTCACTTCTTACAAGGATCATTAATACTCCTCGACCCCGAGAAGTGGAAAAGACTCGTCTTTGCCGACACTCCTGTCATTTATCGTGCGAGCCCCGATCGAGAGCATTTCCACTATTTCTGCAGCGATGCTGGAAGGTGGTGAAAGCAGAGAGCATCGGCGAAGTGGGGTGCCTAGAAGTCAATGCCCGTGTAGACTCGGAAAGCAAGCGGGTGCCGGGTGGTCCACATCTGATTTAGGGAATCAAGAACGGCAAGTACCGAGCTAAACCCACGTATCTTTAATTTCAGAGCAGGGCGCCCACGAGCGTTCTTGGAGTTCACGTCTCTGAAGTCCTCTTCAAGTCTACGGATATTTGAACTAATTGGGGGGGGTGGACGGAGCAAGTCAAAATCCTAAACTTTGAATTAATGTATCACTCTCCAATCTTTATGTTTCGAGCGGCATCCTGCATCTAGATCCACGAACTTTCGACTGAGTACCGGTTAGTCCTCCATACGAGAGGACCACGAGCTCGGCTCCAAAACAAAAGGAAGCCAACACTTGATACCTTTCCAGAGGAAAAGAGTTTGACAGGCACGTGAACGACTTGGAAACTGGTACTGGGAACCCAGAAGAGCAGGACGAAGGTGACAAATTCTGATTAGTTGAGGATAGTATGAGAGATGACGTTTTTTGTGGGAGAATTGAGTAGTTGGAGCTCAATCAAGGCCCCACGTTGGGAGAAATAACTAAGACCGGCCTTCCATATTTTGTCATCATCCTTACCATTAGCTAGCTGCGGGTTTGAAGAATGATTTGCTTGTTTTCAAGACTAATGAATCATGACCAGATTTTTTCCCTTCTTTCCCCTTGACCGAAGCAGGGGAACGAGCTATTGACTATGGAGGGCCTCCACAAACCTTATTCTTCTCGACTGGTTTGCATCACTGAATTTAATATCTCAAGTCGAGTCCATCATTGAGAAGGGAAGGAATTATGCCTGAGGCAAGAGGAGAAAACGTGTGTATCGTGTCCCTTTGATCTTTTAACGTTGAAACTCCTCTATCAAGTAATTGTCGGTAGCCTCGTATCTCTTCCCCATGTCCAGAAAACAGGCGGGCCATGGAGGGGACTTCCTTCTTCTGCCTATCTCTAGACTCTAGTTGTAGCTGGGTACGGTAAGTTATGCATATGGTATGGTGAACGTTTTTGGTCGAATACTGTAGTGATCTAGATGTGCTTAGTAGAGTGCTTGAGGAAATGCATCGGTGCGGGACAGTACTACAAAACCATTATTTTGGAAGGACATAACAAAGGGCAACGACTCGTTAGATGTTTTAATACTCCGTGGAAGCTGCTGAACTATTTCGAGGACAAGCATCTATCGAAAGCACTTGCACATAGGTACAGGAGTTTCTCCAGCCTGTAGATGGGTCGATTGCATGTCGAATGACGAAACTAAGAACATCATACATCTACTTTTTGTTCGTCCCCTGGTTTGCCACTAGTTCATCACATCCTATTCCCCCAAAAACGAACACTTGGCCTTCGCCTTCACCCAAAATTGCGTCATTGAGTAAATTTTCTAGCCGGGAAGAAAGATAAAGAGTCACGGGCCTATGGCGTTTGCTGTGCAGACTCTAGTGCTTCCGACTACTGTTAAGGGGTCATGACCAAAAATTAGCTTGAAAAACGCAAGGCTACCTGCAGCTAACAGGCACACACCACAACAGCTTATCAACCAACGTTGTGGTCCCAATGAGCAGAGGGACTGTCAACAAAAGCGAAGGACATTTGACACAAAGGGCGCAGGGCCCCGTGGTCCAAGAAGACGTAGACATCTCCCACCTGGGAACAGAATAAAGAGAAAAGCTAACCCTGCCTTCTTCACCATGAGAGACTGGTAAAGAAATATCAAGCGCGTGGACTCGACTCGGTTCAACTTACTGAAATTGTCCTGAAAACACTTTCACTGTCGGATAGACATCTCTGACAGAGAAAAAAACAATAAAGGTTGTCTACAGACTAAGCTATAACCAACAATAAAGGTGAAGACTACAGAAGGAGAAGAGCTGGAACTCTTTATAAATGAGCCATTTCATATATTGAATTACAATGCCTTTGTTCACACCTTTCAGTTTCAACAGCTGCACTAAAAGCAAACAACAATACAATCAGAACCCTAACAATCTTACCCGGCAAGAGGAAATTCACTTCCACCAGCCAGGCATGTGACCCACAAAAGTCCTTCAAAAGTTACCACACGACAGTAAAAACCTCAAGACCATAAAACTGACAGAACTGAATTTAGTTTTGGACTCCTAGGGCAGATAGCAGTGTCCTTGTTACCACTACCGCCACTCATCTAAGGAAAGGAATACCCCAGAATATAGTCGAGGGTAATGGCTCTGCCACATCAAAGCATTACCATCTGCTTTCTTGAATGGAAGGTAAACTAAAAAATAACCTCCATTGCTCTATCCCTACCTGAATGTCGAGCTCCAACTCCCAAGTTGATTCTGCACCAAAGAGTATAAAGATTCATCTAGGCCCAGGTCACAACTAGTGAATGATTATGCTCTATTTACAGACTAATAGAGGCATATCAAAATCTACCCGGCTCCTACCTAATATAACCTAATTTGTCAGCCAATTAAAACTATCAACAATTGCCCTATTGTTATCCTAACAGTCACTATACTTCCATTCTCCAAATCACATTATCAGTGCAGCTATCATCTGCTTGCTCTAATGCCGCAACTTTGGCCCGATATGCCGAGAGCGCCAGTGCGCTCTTTTCCCTTTCATCTTGATGAAGCCCAGAAATGTCACAAATAGATCCAGATCTCAAATCTGCCGGAGGGATGAAACAGTCTTCTGAGAGACCTGGCACATTAAATGCAACCTCTTCGATTGTCCAACTTTCTTCCATCCTTGTTTTGGTATGGCTCATTGTAGTTTCCCCAAACCTGAAAAGGGTCACCACGGAATGCCCAGAATGGGCAATCATGATACCCTCCACAGGTCTGTAATCATGAAGGTATGAGTTGATCGTTGTTTCCAATAAACAGCATCTCCACCACCACATTGAATCCGAGTCAGATGAGAATCCTCCAGGTAAAACCAGAAGTCCTGTTTTCTGGCTAAAATAACCAAATAAGACATGCCTTATGATCTCTGCAGGCCCTCACTCCGGGCCTTTAATGTTTGAGGGTCAGCACAGAGCTTTAAGATAAAGCAACTTTCGCTGTTAAGTTTCTTCTCACCAACGCACCTCGCATCAGCAAACAGACTCACAGTGGTTCTAGGGTCGAGACCCTGTAAACAGAATCATGGCCAACAAAGAATAATTAGCAAAGCAAGGTCACTAACATCACACAATCACCCCAGCAGAGGAAAAGGAGAAGAAAAAAGCAATAGTTTTCACCTGAAGTGCACGGCGCAAAGGCCTAACTGGGCCTTTCGCCGTGTGTGTGCGCCAAGCCATGGTGTGTCGCCAAACAAGTTTGCCATTGCAGCCAGCATGAACTTTACTTCCTCCAACTGCAAGCTCCACATACCACATATCTGGATCCATCTGCCAGAGCACAAACCACCTGTGTGTGCAGAATTCCTGTTCTTGATCACCTTCGAAACAGTTTCGAACTCTGAAGTGGTCATCCTCACCTTTCCCATCGCATAGGCATTTTTAACAGAGTTCTGAGCGTCTGCCCGCCAGAAGCGGCCGTGTACTGTTGGAGGATGTATTGAGCAGAAGAAGTTTCCTAAGACGCAACCCACGATAAAAGTCAGATTTAATTTCACACAGTCGAAGTAGGCTTCACATGAATGCTCAATAGCTCCAAAAAGCAACCAAATCAAGCCCTCATCGAACAGCCCGACTTACTCAAAACCCATCGAAATAAGAAACTATATCAGGTTTCCATTTTGCATTTGGCATGCATAGCTTCTAACCATCTACTAAAATTGCATGAACACGGATCACAGCGAAAAACAGTATGATCAGTCTCCAGTCTCCACTCAGTGACAAAAGTTCTTCTCCCTAACCGTGCAAAGTCGAGATTCTAAGAATAATAGTAACCCACCACTGATACTAGTAGGGTAACAACTAACGATACATACAGTTTACAAAAAGAAAGCGAACGGATGCTATAATGCATGGCAAGAACAGTGCAAGAAACCGTCCGCAATCAGCCTCCTCGCTCACCATTAACCTCTACAGACCCTTTTCCCATCTGCGGTTGATCTTGAATTTAAACCGCTTCGACACCACCAAGAACAGTGCCGAAAGAAAAGAAAAGAAAAACAGGAGAGAGAGAAAGAGGTCTGACAATGGGAGTGTCCTTGATACTGAGAAGAGGCAGAGGGTCGAGAGAGCTGACGTGGACCGGCGCGAGGGGGCGCCGAGCACCCCGAGCAGCACCCTCAGATCAGACTCCGGCACGCCGCGGCGCTCACCGACGGCGCCTGTGGAGCTGGCCCTTCACCCACTGGCCCAGGCGGCCCGACCCGTTGTTGCTCCTCCGCGGGTCGCCCGCCTCGCCCCCGTCGGGATCCGGCCCCTCCATCAGCGGCGCCAGCGCCTCCCCCACGGGCCGCAGGCTCCCGGATCTCCAGGCCACCACCTGGTCGGGGAGGGACGCGAGGCCGCCGCCGCCGCCGCCGCCCTTCTTGCGGCGGAGCAGGCCCGACATGGGGGACCCGCCCGGGAGCGGGACGGGGACAGGGTCCGGATCACTTCTTGCTTGAGGGACGTGAAGAGCCTTGCTTTCTTCTCCATGCTCGACGACCCAGAGAAGAAACGAGCACAGAGAAGAGAAGAGAGAGAAAGACGGTGCGAACTTGCAGCAGCTAGAGAGAGAGAGAGAGGGGCTAGAGAGAGAGAAGGGAGGGAGTTCTCTTCTTCATGAGAGAGAAAGAAGAGAGAGAAAGAGGTCGCAGGAAAGAGCAGGGAGCGAAAGTGGGAACAAGACTTTGGTTTTTGAAGTGTGTGCGAGGGAGGAGGAACTGGAGCAGGGAAGCGGGGGGGGGCAAAAAGTAAGCGTGCTACTGTGTGAAAACAGAAGCGGAAGAAGAGGCCCGCATTATAAATATATTAATTTCTTTATTAATGCGTCTTCTTATTTTCCGTTCGGCTAAAGTAATGATTAGAATAATGCGGCCCTGATATAGAGGACCCCCCAAAAAAAAAAATCGGAATTAAAATCGAAAGACACCCCTAAAAACTGGGATTATTACGGCCGCATACTTAATTATGGGAATAGCCCTTAAAATAGCAATACATATTTGCAGGGTATTTGTGGGGAAGCGTGTGATCAATCACATAAACGGAGGTATAAAGCTTGATTCCATACGGTGAATTTCGACTTAGTTCCTAGATCGAGATGGTTAAATTAACAGCATAAAAAGCTACATGATCAGGCAAGTCGAGCCCGGAATTTTAAAGAAATGGTAGTTTCCAATTGTTCCGACGCATTGATTGCGCCGATCGGTGAAAATCGAAATTCAGTGGATCGGGCAAACATCATGCAAAGACGATGAGTTCGACTGATCTCGGGGTAAAACTTTTATGAATTGACATCTAATTTATGGGAGGACAACTAGGTAATTTCCTAATAATTTGGGGCGGGTGGCGGTCTACATGCACCGAGGATATTGGTGCGTAACCGTCCACGAGCCAGTTTGAATCGGAACGAACTCGAGGCGCGATGAGGACACGCGCGGTTGAGGCTCTTTGGTGCGTACGCGCTCTCGTGTGCCGATCGAACGGGGAGCGACGCGCGTGGGTCGCTCGACCCGCGAGATCGGGCGCCGGATCGAGCTTACTTCGCGGCGCGTGAGGACCGTTAGCCCGTGGCTACTGCTTGTTTGAAATGTCCTTTCTACCCTCCCACCTTCCTGTTGGTGCGCTCCAGCTAAGGCTACCCCCCCGTGGTCAGTCAAGCACGTTCTCGGGCAGTCAACGGAATCAGAGCTTAAAAGTGCTGCATAAATGACGGATATTTTGAGAAATACCATGATTTTATTATTTTATTATTTCTAGACGTCTAGATTTTTATTTTTTTTTTTTTTATTTTTTGGGTCAGATGGGCGTCTTGGTTAAGAATGCCTAATGATAGTGCCGTCGTGGCACCCACGAAGCTTAATTGTGAGAAATCTCTTTGTTTTCTCTGACCTTAAGTATCTCGGCTCAGAATTATTAGTACTTAGATTGATAGGCTCGCGAATGGAATCGAATTCCCTAAATTTGCTCTATGATTTATCTTGTAAAATGAGATTATTCAATAAATCTTGAAGTTACCATTATGTTTTGATACCTATAGTAGCATACGGAGAGTTGACTCTTGAGTTTTTCGATTACTTCTTTAGTCAAGGTCGACCGAGTGGCACTCGATTGGGTCCGTGCCGTACTCCAAGCACTTACTTTCAAGTACTCTTGAATGTCGAGAAAATCCATGACCTATAATCTTTTCATATCGCATCATCAAATGATCTCGAGGGTACGATCAAGATAAAAGGCGATCAAACAGAAACACAAGATCTAAAACAAACTGATGTACAGCACGTGTGCAACTCAATCGATCAAACCCACTTTAAGAGGGAAGCACTCGATTTTTCGCTACAAAAGCGATCATGATCAAGACTATTGTCTTTTGTCTCAATTTATACAAATTCTAAGTACGCTTGAGTCTCATCTTGTTCGGCACACCGTGTCAATTTGTGATCCAATGGCGCATGAACTTCCTAGGCTGTGTTGGGTATGTGGGTGATCGGTCTATGATAAGGCCTAAACCTGATCATGTACTAACCTTATTATAACCGAGTCCCTTTTTGGACTCAGACGGGTGAGAGAGGGAAGCAAGTGAGGAAGAGGAGGACGAAGAAAGAATGCCGTGCGTGACAAGAGAGTCAAGAGGAAAATGTCGTGTGATTACAAAAGTAAGAATAAAAATTAGGAAGAACAGGATTTTGAATTTCTACTACAAACCTGTTTCAAAATCAGCCTTGAGACTTCCATTTTTGGAATCATTCTAACCAGTTTCCTGGATCAATTTCAACGGAAACCGATCCCTGACTCTATTTTCTGGGTGAGCCGGTCTTGTTTCCGGGTAATACCCGGTTTGGTTGCACATCCCTAGTGTTGGGCCATCGGCATTTTGGAAATTTGGGGAAATCAGAAAAGGTTGGAGGAGGGGAGCAAAGGAAGGTGGTGGCGCACGAGGAAGACGACGACAATCGACAGGTCGTGGTCGTCGGCGGGACATGCACGTCGTCTTCTGCGCGGGGAGGTGATGGATCAACTGTTCATCAGGCGATGTGACGAAGGAGGCGAGGAGCATCGGGCCATGTGACGACGAAAAGGTCCCCCGAAAAAGCGCGTGCCTTTTCTAAAAAGAGGCCTTGCCGTGCCCATCTCCGGACGCGTTTTCTCCTCCTTCCTTTTGAGCCCCTTTGCCTGGGGTTCCTTCTTCCCCCCACTTCGATGGCGAATCGTTTCCAGCTATATCCTCACCGGAAATTCTACGCCTTCTTTTCCCACCTGAAAATGACTACTCCTTCTTGGAGAAGAATCCCACTCCCACAATCAAAAGCGTGGAAGTGCCTTCCATTGATCTAGATTTATCCTCCCCCTCACGGCACACGAGTTCAAGATAAGCCGACCATGCCCGATGTCATTATCGAAGCATCCTGTGTTCACATCTAACGTCACTATTCCACGGGATTTATTTGCTTTTTCTACACACGTCATCTTCCCATATCCATAAGTTTAACCTTTTGCAATTGACATTCCAACGATTATCATCGATTACATGTCATCGAGAGCGAGTTTTTCTAATTACTATAGGTCTCTCTACTTTGTTCGATTTGTTTCATCAATGCAGAAATTCTACTGCCAAGTTTTTCTAATTACTATAGGTCTCTCTACTTTGTTCGATTTGTTTCATCAATGCAGAAATTCTACTGCCAAATAGCTTGGCACTTGGCACTCAACTTCAAAAGAATTGACTAATCAATCCAGCACTATCGGTTCGATGCAGCAGCAATCATGTTCGAATCACTATTTTTTCTTTTTCTTTGAATGGTAGTCACCGTGTCTTTCACCCATGCAACTTTTAAGACTTAAGTTTATCATCTTGCAGACGAATCTTTTACTCGATATGCGTGAGTCCAACGTGGTTTACATGCATACACACGAGAATTAGTCCAACAGTGAAAAGATGCGTCGTCGTATCGGACTTGAAAACGTGGGATTAACAACTAACCCCTTGGACATGCTCAAAATAAATAAAAGACCAAGTCAAAATCAACGGCAAGTGGTCTTCTACTTTACAACTTGACACGTTATTGCAAGCATACGTTGTCGATTGAATTTCGATGGTAGATAATTATACTAAGCGTAGAAGTAAAATAACTGTTGATGCAATTTCTTCTCTCTTTAGTGGTACATAAATTGTCTCGAATAATGTCGCCTCATTCATAAGCGTTGGCTCCCCATGTCGCACAATATCTTCCGAAAGGGATTTCATTCTCGTAATGTCCGGCAGCATCTCATGTGTTCTGCCCGAACCTCATGTGCACCGTTTGGACTGTTGCTGCTGCTGCTGCTCCAGAATTCATGTCATGTTATGGAAGATCATGGGAGTCCCATCATGGACCGAACTCTATCATTAGAACATGAAATATTTTTAACCGCATTGTCCACGTCCCACCGGAATAAAATCCCCATACTATCATGCGAGTGTGCATGATCAATTATGAGGCCATGGTGGGCCAACTGATTGATGCCGATCCATGGAGGGGTCGATGGTCCTTGCTGATAATAGCTCCCACCTAAGAAAAATCAAGCGCAGCGACTAGTATAGAGGGTTGCTTCCAGACAAAGGCATTCACATCAAGAAGAATCTCTCAGTTTCCATCACGTTGTCAGCTCTATTTGTCGTGGAAAGCCTGCATCTGACGTGCTCTTGGCCGGCAGTGAAAAGACGTACTTGAGAAATTAAGCCGGGAATAGGTGGAAGGAGACCATATGTATATGAACAATGAGCGGGTTTGCAGAACAAAGTGAGAGCAGATAGAGGCAAAATTTGGCTCTAATACCATGTCCAGAAGCAGAGGGAGACTGCATACCTCATGGTCAACCTCATTGTCTATATCGGATCTGCTCTTTTATGATTTAAAGTGCCGGAATCCAAGGGTTTGTGGTTCTTTAGGCTATCGAATTTGTTATTTGCCGTGTCTTGCCACTTATGCTCCTGTAGTTTTAGGGAGTTTGTCCATTTATTTAAAGAGTTGCTACCCGACATGCTCTTCTCCTGACCAAAAGTGGAAATATTCCCGTTCCCAGATGCGTTCCTCATCACGCCTCGTGTCGTTGTATACAGTAAAAATTGGGTAAATATAAATACCCAGATGATGAATCTACACAAAAGGGTTTGTCCTCGAGTCCGAAATGATGATAGCGCTCAAAGGTCTCGCCACACCAACCTTCCTCTTTACGACTTTGGAGCTCGTCTGCACGTGCAGTGCTCTGTTGCCTCCTCTTTTTTTAAAGCAATATGTTTTGTTTTTGCTTTTTATCTGTTTTAACCGAGCGACAGATCAAGAACTCGTGAATCTTGCGTACGGAATAAGATACGAGCAAGAGGGAGAAAGGGCATAGGCTAAGGGCAAAAAAAAGCTTACCCACATTCGATTGCCTCGATAATCGAACTTGTGCCCTACATCTACATCGCGCGAACTCTTTCGTCTCTTCGATACACTAAGCTTTCTCATAACTTTAAGCTGTGTAAATTCTTACAGATCAGATTATCCGAACTATGGTTTATTTCATCTTAAGCATGATCGATTCTGTTAGTTAATACGGCATGAAAAGTGGGGAGTGTCCCCACTTGCGGAAAGGGACCGGTTAGAGGGAGATGGAGACCACCGAAAGGGCCCCAAAACGCTCGACAGTGAAACACAACTTTATGGCTTTTTCACTCCCAACCAGGATGAGATAGAAAGTGCAGCTTAAGCATGATTGATCAAGGAAGAGCAGAAGGTCTCTCTTTCACCATCTGGTTGGATTAAATCCGAGGATAGCGAGGGTTGGATGGGCTGTGAACTGTGAACAAGACCTGATATTTTAGCTTATTCCACACGAAGGCGACAAACCTCCCTTAGTTTATAGCCAAATCAGCCTCTAGATACTCTTTTAAGAGGTCTTAACTTTTCCCAATTGTCTCGGTCTGCTCAATATCCTCCTCTCCTTTTCTGCTTTTCACATGATAATGTCCCCAAAAAGATCTCTCTCTCTCTCTCTCTATCTCTCTCTCTCTCTCTCTCTATCTCTCTCTCTCTACCAGTCCTTGGTGTCAAGAGGGACAGTTGGGGCAGTCAAACGTTAGTTATGGGGTTACTGCTAACCCTGTAATAAAAAGCACATAGCTGGGGATGGATATATTTTACTATGTGCTTGGGGGTGCATCAGTGTCTTGATACGTACGCCACTTAAGCAAGGAGCTTACACTTGAATCTTCTGTCGTTCAACCTGACTGACTAGCTGGAAGAAAGAAGGAAGCCATCATGCCTCCCTGACTCGTTGTGTTGTACTACTGCGGCATTTAAAATCTTCTTCAGGAGGTGGGGCTCGTGGCTCGTCGGTGCTTAACTTCTCCCGACGTACACGGCTCTCGCGCTTCTTGTTTTGTCCCTCAATGGACTTGACTTGAAATTGCCTAAGGACTTGACTTGAAATGATGGTCGAATTTGATGTATGAATTCATATGTTTGAGGGATGGTTTGGTGGGTCTTGTTTCGACAGACATTGACCGTCAAGGACGGGGAAAAGGAATTTTCGGGTGCTGAAGACGTCATACCCCGAATCCCGTCTCTACAAAGAGGGAAACGGGGCAGATGCACAAAGATAGAAGCGGTTTACATGGGTCCATGCTTCGTCGCGTCGAAAGTTCGAATACTCCGTGCTTTTGGAGAAAATTAAGAAGAAACTATGAACCGGAAACACGTTGTCGCATGGTCGGGCCTGGCCTAAAGTGTCTTTCACAAAAGAGCTAGAAGGCCGAACAACATGATCGGGTTTTTGATGTGTTGCTAATTGGGCCTTAAAAGAAAACTGAAGTTGACAATTTCAGCAAACGAATGAAATGAACTGGATCAGCGCCTCGTTGACAGGATCAAATGAACTCACTGAGTTTCTGCAGGTGCCAAAGCCTTGATTTAATGTGGCGTTGTTTGCACAGATCAGATCGAATGCGATTATACTGGGCCAGAAGTTCGTGGGTTTTAGTAGTTTGCAAGCCTTCTTCATGGGCTGCAATCTGTTTAGGGTTTCTATATCTCCTCCGGGCGCAGTGCATCACCTCGACACTTAAGAAAGTGACCTTTGACGTAAACCCACGGTCTATTCTCATCAGCAAGAGTAGGTACTCATGGTCGCTACTATCATTCTTTCGATCGTTTCATCAGGGTGCAAACTCCTATGCCTTCATTATAGGTGATTGATTTTCAAAAGCTCGAACTGTTGAAAGAAAATATATGAATTTCCGGTACAATTAACACCATCCGCTTTGTCTCATCACAAGGAAGAGGCTTGAATCTCCATATTTAAAGTGTATTGTGATAAGGGGGAAGAGAGAGAGAGAGAAAGAGTAGATGGAGTTTTTACTGATCATAAGAACCTACAATGTTTTGGGTACACAAAAACAAAAACCATATGCATCCGATCATGCGAGCCCACTAAGACTTCATTTGGCAACCATATGGCCTTGGGCCTTTGGGCCTCTAATTTAAGGCCCCTTGGTCAAAAGTCTTAAGGCCTTTGGCAAATTCTATTGGGGAGCTTTGAGGAAATGCATTGTATTTCCTAGCTCCTCTAAAGTTCCTTATATTAAAGGCACGTGCATAGGAGATTTGGATTTTAGCATTTTCGGAATGTTAATATTTTTTTTTCCAATTTTACCCTCATTGAATTTTTAAAATTCAAAAAAAGGTTTTCATCATTGATCATTTTGCATGATGTTGTCGGTAACGCTAGATCTAACGTTGATGAACCTTGCTTGAGATTATGCGACCTCAAGTGGCCCTCATCTAAAGTCATGCGACCTTAGGCAATGGTTGATGAGCCTTGCTTCATGCAATCTCAAGCCCTCATCTAAAGTCATGTGGCCCTAGGCAATGGTCGATGTCAGATCTAACTCATCGGCAGCCCAAGTCCTTCACCAAATGTTCGAGTTTTTTGTTTTTTTTTAATAAATTAGCAAAAGTCCTTTAAATTAGTTGGTTTCAACTTTCCAATGCACTTTTAAATAACACTTTACCAAATACTATTTATATTTATATAATAAAAACCCTTTTTATAACAACCATCAAATATGATTTTAGTGGCGGAAATAGAGTAGGCTCACAGCCTGCTCCGCGTGAAGACAAAAAGGAGGCAAAAAGATGAGACGATAGCTTTTCTTCAGACGCGCACTGCAGGAAACCACGTGGGCCGGGCCCGATCCAGCGCGACTTGTCCCGCAATTCACCTCCTCGTATTCCTCTCCCCGCGCAACTGCAGCACAACCTCACCGACGATCCCTTTAACCAAAGCTGCTCTTGCCTTTTCCTCTCGTGCATCGTGAGGAAACGCATGATCCAAGTGGAGCAGAACAGTAAAATAGTAACTTCACGTCTAAATACATGTCACCGCATTGACAACTTGCATGAAATCCTTCCTCAGACCCCACTTCTACTCCCTCCTCCGCCAATATAAGTGCCTGCACACTCTCCCTCATCCTTACCATTCACTGCCAACACAACCAGCTCAAACTCCTCCTCCTCCCGGGAAAGCAACGACCAAACCATGAAGCTCCTCTTTGCATTGCTGCTCTGCTCCCTTCTCCTGACCTCCATCTTCATGGAGCCCGTCCTCGGCAAGCCGGGTGAGCCTCCAAACCTACCCACTTTATCATCTCGGTGACCTCTACTCTTGCTATGCTTACCTACTGTGTACACAAAAGCACCGGGCACTTGCAATGTAGTTTCTACATGGTGGTGTGACTAGCGAGGTGATGAATTTGCTTTCTTTCTATAACTTTTCTTAATGGCGAGTGCTTGTGTGTAATGTGCGACAGCATTCTGCGAGGGCAAGTGCCGGGCGAGGTGCGCGAAGGCGAAGGTGAAGGGGAGGTGCGCCAAGTACTGCAACATCTGCTGCGCCGAGTGCAAGTGCGTGCCCTCCGGCACCTACGGCAACAAGCACCAGTGCCCTTGTTACCGCAACAAGAAGAACTCCAAGGGCAAGCCCAAATGCCCTTGAGACTCAGTAATTCCTGAGGACAGCTACAATTGTCCTCTTCTGTATAAGACACCTTAGCCAGCTAGCAACCCAGTAAAATGATGAGTGATTCTCTGAGATATTGCTCAATAATAACAAGAATAATAAGGGCAATGCACTGTCCTTGGTCACTGTACTATGCTGCTGTTGTCACCTCTGTGACTGAGCATTTGTGGAAGTTTAATAGCAGTTTAATTAAGCTGTTTTCTCTCTCTCTCTCTAAGAGACACACAACTCTGTACTGTCCATTTTAAGCTTCTCTCTTCATTCTTGATTTGCCCTACCCAACATCTTTCAAAGCGCGGATTGCTGTCTGGCCTTGTCTTCTTCATACTGTCCAAATTAAATGGAGGGTGACTGCGGATTCGAAGTGGTCACCACAGGGCCATTCGTCTATTGTCGTGTATAATAATGCTGGGGATGGATAAGTAGCCATATATATTACCTACTGCAGTTTGATCTCGGATACATCTCCGTCTTATATTAGTTTAATCTTTAGATGTGTCGGATACAACTGAATCTCCTTTACGCACAAAGAAATAGATTGATTGTTATTGTCAAGTGAAGAAATAGAGAACAACTTTGATCAAAAGTTCCGTCTTACTTGATACAATGGAGCATCATTATCCCTGTATTCCTTCTAAGAACACCAAAATGGCCCCTTCATGGTTCATACTGCCATACTTTAAACACTGTATGTACCTTATCTCAACGTTGAAGATAACCTAGAAACTCTCTCTCTCTCTCTCTCTCTCTGTGCGTGTGTTTTGAGACTGAAGTTCAAAGTCAGTGGACGAACAACGAAAGAAGCAGCCAGTCAATAGGGTAGCTACTGACTAGGTTTAACATGACCTGGGAAATTTCTAGGACTCGGCAAGTTGGCTAGGACTGTACCATCGCATGCATGTGCCTCTCATTGGAGCTTGTGCATTGCTGACACGTGAAATTTTTTAAAAAATGGAAAACCAATCCTAATCACCACTAAGTGCTAATTAACATCTTCATCAAGATTTAAGATTGTAAGAATTCCCATTCAAGTGGCATTCTTTCTCATTTACTTTCGCTATACCATAATATGAAAGCGGCATTCCTCATGAGGAAATTCATAACCGTCTCTTATTAAGAAAAAGCATATGATTACACAACGGATCAATCATGAGCTTCCAACTATAAATGATTTGAAATTATGCATCTCGTGTTGGGCTCATGTTTTATTAGGTCATGAGCTTATGATGGGTTACGTATTGTATCGATCCGCTTATGATGGGTTACGTATTGTATCCTTAATAAAGCGCCCGGATTCGTTTCTTAGTTGTAAAGCAGATGGGTCACGAGGTTAATCGAAACTTTTATTATTATTATTTTTATGAACTTAGACGTGAATTACAAAGGAAGGCGCTAGAATCCCTAGAGGCCCGCCGCGAACGTGTACGCACGTGATCTTCCTCTTCAACCTTTTTCTATGTTGGGATCCATAGCGGGAGTTTGCAATTGCTATAAACGTCGCTTTGATTTCTGAAACTTGTGAATTTTTTTATTTTTTTTACGTTGGTGTCTAATCAGTAGAGATTGCTCGGTCAGCGCCACGTCATTATTAAATATTTAACATTAATTAGTATCTTTTATTCATTAGTTGACTAGAAAGCGCGATAATTCGAGGGTTGTGGATCTCAAAGCAGCATAGCCCTAGAAGACCCTAGTTTATTGCAAAGGCATTTGATTTTACTAGTGTTTTACTCGTCGAAGGTGGGGAAGTTGTCCAAGCAATCCAAACATATCATATGGATTTCAATTTAATTTTAAATTTTTGAATTTTATCAATTTAATCTTAAATCTTTATAAGAACTTCCATTATAATTATTTTGGTTAATTTTCATAAAGAATGGGGCAATATACAACATAGAATGGTTGGCGATAATTGAACTTGCACGTCAGTAATTCCGGCAAAAATGGATTGAGAGGATTACATTTAAATTTTGTATATAAATTTAGAACTAAATTTGCACAATTGAAAAGTTTATGAATAAATTAATTTCCATACAATAATTTTAAAATTAATTGGATAATTTTCTCCATTGAAAGCATAGTGTTTTTCGTGTGCACCAGAGAAGATGAAGTCCATTCCCATGATTAGTTGTGAAAATAGTTGACAATCATTAATCAAGCAAAGCTTAAACTTTGATAATGTCGAATATTAGGGGAGAAATTATTGGGTACATAAGATGTGCCAACTCAACAGATTATTAACCTATTTATTGCATAACATGTGTCTCTCATGGGCCCATTGTCAAATATTTCGCCATTTGTCTCTCTCTCTCATAGAGTGGCACATTAGGGTCACCTTCACTAAATCCGACGAGCAGATTCAATGAGGGGTCGGCTCTTGTGGCTAGGGTGAGGGTCACTTGCATAAGATCTAGCGAGGTCAAGCCCTCGTTAAATCCATAAGCTGTGGAGGAGGTGATGACTCGGAACATAGAGGATCTCAATGATGCAAGTGCTTGGGATTGCGAGTTTTGACGACAGGCACGGGGGACTTGGGCCTGTTCTTGGACTCGAGGACCGCAAGGGCAGTGGGCGATTTCAATGGTGGAGCCGGTGAGGGAGGTGCAGAAATCAAGCTCAGGTTAGGGAGAGGCAAGAGAACGACGTTGTCGTGCGTCGTGTAGGTGAGGGAGAGGGCTGGAGGGAAAGAGGGGGGTTACGGAGGAGAGAGGTGGCCTGCCAAAGGAACGAAGAAAGCAATGGGAGATGAGAGAGAGAGAGAGGGTAAGAAGGAGAGAGAAAAGTATGATAGGTGGGCTTTTTATGAACACACGTTGCTCAATGGATGGGCTTTCAATTTGTTGCGCTGGCATAACTTGTGCAATCAATATTTTCTCCTATTACAATTATTAGGACTTTAAAGATTCTTTTGTCAACAGGTACATCGTAAGCCAATACTCCCTTGAATGAGTCAATTAGGGCTTAGAGGGCGATGGCCGGCATTGGCCAAGTGGTGAGACGGTGGCGATGGCGGCCAATGGCGGGGGAAGATGGTGGCATACTTGGATCAAGAGTTCGGGCACGTGGGTGGTGTAAGGTTAGGTTTCTAAGTTCTTCATATAATGGGGGTATTTCAGTCATTTAGTTGAGCGAGGTATGTAATCCGTAATTTCGAAAATACGCGTATGTTTTTTTTATTTATTATGAGATGAAAATTGGGGCATTTTTTTGTTGTTGTTATTTTTAATATAAAAAAAAGAAAAAGCACCGAAGCATACCAAGCCCATGTAAGGAGAATCATCAACCCGAAGCCCACAGAACTTCACATGGATAGGCCAGTCTTCGGGCCTAGCGATGATTCCGGCCGAGCCCATGATGCACAACTGATTCTTTTGGACTTTGCTAGGTAATTGTCAACATCAGTTCAAGACCTAAATCAAAAACGATTGCGTTCGAAATGTCAAATTCATCTTTTTGCACCTTTCTACATTTCTAAAGTTCCATACGTACTTATAAATCTCTTAAATCCGACCAAATGTCGTTACATCGACTAAGACCGGGCGGACTTGAAAGCTTGAATAGACTTAATTCGCAATTGACGCGAAATTACCATTAGATTCTTAGTTGACTTCGATTCTTTAAAACGTTTGTCGGCGGTTTATATAGCCGGGTGAGATTAGGTGGTGCTATTTATTTTGAACAAAGACCAAGCATGACATACACTATCTAAGCAGCTCATTACATTACAATAAGATAATATTCTCGAACTATAAAACTCTACTAGCAGTCCAATCGTGCTCGGGACAGAAAATTTACTTTAATTAGGACCTAACCAACCTTGTAATTTATAAAAAAGAAAAGAAAAGTCGACCTCCTTGGGGACATATGCGGACATGTGTTAATATATTGTGGCAAACTTTCCTTGTTAAATATGAACAATTCTTTTTTTTTTATTAAAAGAAAAAGAACATAAACAATTCTTTTTATGTGCCGGTTAAAGTTTGAAATATATATACACACACACACACAACATTATTTAATGACATAGTTACATAATGCTCTATAGAATTTTAATAAGTCTCATGACTTTGTGCCGATTACTATATGGCGCCTAATCGGAAAGGAGCTAAGTTGCTCATTTCCCTCAAGATAGCTATGGCAAATTTATCCAAATTCACGGATCACCCAAATAGATAGTTCTAGACTCTAGTGAACTAAACAAGATCAATGCGTAATTGACTCGTGATAGCCACTTGCGGTCCGATAGTAGTTGATTTGTGGCCGCGCTCAACACCTAGATAGATATTTTACTTCTTTTCCGAGGAGGAAAATTTGACTTTCGACCGTCCGTGGGGCACGATCGCCATCGGATGAGCAGCTAAAGTGAAAAGGCGACACTTTGATCTTTGCTCTTTATAATCTTTTGGTATTTGAGTGACGGAAAACAACTTCTCTTTATGATAATAACTCTTTCTAAATTATCAAACAAAGGGAAATTAATCATTTCCATCCAAAGTAATTTCCACCGAAGATATTTTTCCACGTCGTAAAAGAAGGGAAACACAAGAGGAACCGTCGGATGGGGTTGGAGCGTTCGGATCAAGTGCAACTCAAAAAGTCACCTCTGTAATCAATCTGTCCCCCCCCACATCAGTGCCATTATCCAGATTTCCACTCAGAATACCCCGCATTACGACATTCTGCAAAGATAGATAAGAACATGCCCGACGCCACCTGGGCACGGTTCATTCGTTCGAGGTTGCTCCCCAAACCACGTCGTTTTCGCGGAAAAGGAGACCAAGAACGACATCACGATGGAGTGAGCGCGCAAGAAATTCCTAACTAAATAATATAGAAATGTCGCCGTCGGTAAAAGGAGGGGGAAAGGAAGGAAGGGGGAGGGGGAGGGAAGTGATGAGCACATTGAACAAAATTTTCACATGTCCCGATTACATCAAGCAGGAAACATTCCACTACGAGGGACCAAAACGTTATCTGGAGAGGTCACATCCTATCTCTTTCTTCCACAGGTTAATTGAACCCAAACCAAACAATTGTAAAGGACATCTGACACCCCCACCCATGCTCATGAAACGTCCTGGTCAACGTGCAGCTTTTAGTTAGAAAGCTTCTCCACAAGAAACTACGACATACAACATTTTCACAAAAGGGAAAAAGAGGAAAAGAAAAAGAAGGAAAGAAACAAGGAGATTTTGATTTAAAGATCTAATTTTGTTTTTTTTTTGGCCGGTGCGTGCATTGACTTTCTTCGCTTCCGGCCGGCGACGGGGCCTTGGAGGTCTACCGTCTCCTCTCCGGGGTCCAATGCGGCTGAGCCGGGCTGAAGTGCGACGAGACCACCCTCGAGTCGAGGAGCTCCATGATCGGCCGGAAGCTCACGCACCTCGGCACCTTGTACTGGTTGATCGAGGCGCCCCTGGAGATGGCGTAGTCCATCAGCTCCTCGAACGTGCCGCTCTTGACCACGCGGATCTCCAGCGGCCCGATCGAGTTGTCCGCCACCCGGCACTGCCGGTACACCGAGTTCATCGACTCCTCCATCGCCAGGCAGCACCGGTCCAGCGCGTCGCCGCTGGGGGAGTTGGCCAGGTCCTTGGTCAGGAGCTCCCAGTAGATCACGTAGTGGCCCGGGATGGTCTTGGTGTCGGCGTAGCTCGTGTACTCGACCACGCTGGTGTTGAACTCGCGGAGGAGCTCGGACGCGTTCTCCACGGCCTTCTGGAGCTCGGCCTCGTCGGTCTTGTCGGAGTCGATGCTGAGCAGGACGTTCTTCCGCCTCACGAAGTGGAATTGCGGGGCCGCGTTGTGGAACCCGGTCACGCGGAGTATGTCCCCGACGCGGTACCGGCAGAGCCCGGCGTAGGTGGTGATCACGAGCTCGTACTCCTTGCCGACCTCCACGTCCACCAGGTCGACGAGCTTCGGGGGCGAGTCGCGGAACGACTCGTGCGAGTTGGGCTCGTGGGGCATGAACTCGAAGTAGGCCATGTTGGGCATGATGGTGTACGACACCTCGGACGGCTGGCACATCGGGTTAAGGTTGAGCCCGAAGTAGCACTCGGACGACGCGTACATGGTGCATGCCAAGGGCAAGCCGCCGCTGTAATAATCGAGGGTCGGGATGTACTGAGCCATCGCGCCGGTAACGATCACGTCCAAGTATTTGGTGTTGGGCCAGATTCTAGTGATTATGCCTTCCCAATTGTCCCTGGAGCACTCCTTAACGATGAACTCGGCGAGTGCCGGGTCGGGCTTGAGCATCCGGCCTATACAGTCCCGAATCGCCGGGTCCAAGACCTTCCCGTTCAGCGAGCCGGTCCTTATGTCCTCGGCCAACTGCTGCCAGTTGAGCTGCAGGAACCGGATGGCCCGGAGCAGGCCGGACGCGAACACCGCGCCGAGGCGGAGCACCTGGGCGCGCTCGACGAGGCCGCACAGCATCTGGGTGTACATGCTCTGGTACGAGTCGGCGCAGAGGATGGTCTCGTTGGGGCTGGTGTAGACCATGTAAGGGTCGTAGGGGCGGGTCTGAAGTGGTCGCTCTTGTAGTAGCTGGTCAGGACGGGCCGGGCCAGGAGGCCGCCGGGCGTCCGGGTCTCCGACTTGACGAACAGGAAGTAGAGCCCCTTGCCTTTGTCCAGCCCAGGCACATAGCTGTCGCCACACATAACACAGAAATTTCAGAAAACCGCCATTCTCGCCCTTTCTTTCTTTTTTTTTCTAATCAGAGAGAAAACGTAGGGGAGGAGGATAAAGAAAGGAACAGCGTCATGTGCCACTAATGGTGGCGCGCATATTGCATGCAATATAGTGCAGAAACGCGGCACTCACAGGTTCATCACTGGCATGAGGAGGCTATAAAGTAATTGGCGACGATCTAGCTCTTCTTTAATTGTCGGCATCAGCTTCCTCTCGCCAGCTGAAGTCCCAGAACTGCAATGTTTTACCATAAAAAAAAGAGGACTTTAGCATATTAAACTAAACTATCTT
The DNA here is from genome assembly GCF_016545825.1 of Eucalyptus grandis. Classification (NCBI taxonomy): domain Eukaryota; kingdom Viridiplantae; phylum Streptophyta; class Magnoliopsida; order Myrtales; family Myrtaceae; genus Eucalyptus; species Eucalyptus grandis. Next base: position 24,547,424 of record NC_052620.1, read on the forward strand.
CACCGGCCAAAGTTTGCATTGACTTTGACAGCGTATTACACTAAATCACACGTCAGGTATGTCAGAAGACTGGCTACGGAACGACCCGGATGGCCGCCGGAGCGAGGATTGGAATATTACCTCGTGAGGAACTCGGAGACGGGGTGTGCGGACAGGATCGGGGAGCGGTCGCCGTCGGCAATGCGCTGGATTTGGGGCTGGAGGTCCTCGTACGTGACCATGGGCAGCTTGGACTTGAAGGTCTCGCGGTCGGTGGCGCCGCCGAGGTTGTACCTCCTCAGGTACTCAGTCTCGGCGTTGCGGCTCAAGATCTCGGCCAGGACCTTCTCCTGGACCGCGTCGGCGTTCCGGGTCATCTCCTCGATGAACCGCAGCGCCTTCGCGTCCTTCTCGCAAGCCGGCGGGCCGAGCGGCGAGGAGAGCACGGAGTCGACGGCCATTCTATGTTGGTGAGAGAAAGCGGGGAGGGGGCTCTGTTCGGAGAGAGGAGAGGAGAGAGAGAGAGAAGCTCCTAGACAAGAGCTTAGAAAAAGAGAGAGAGAGAGAGGGAGGGAGGAGGGGAAGAGAGTTTTGCTATGTTCTTGCAGTGAATCGATGACGAAGTGGCGGGACGTTTATATAGGGCGGAAGGAGAGAGAGAGAATGGAGGGCGATGATGCTATTTCCAAATTCCCACGTCACTGTTTTGGACCACTGACAAATGGGAAGGTTTCTTAGACTTCTACCTCTGCATTGACCATATTATTACAATATTCATTATCATTATTATTTTAAGTGCGTTCGAAAAATTTACTAAGGTCATGTTGTCATTCCGTATAATGACAAAAGGGAATATAATAATTTTTTAACGCGCCTGGGCGATTAATATATTGGAACTCAGATATCACGAAATTTTAGGTCAAATATGACGAGTGCCGTAACTTGCAGTGTCCTTGTCCCCGAATTTTGCTTAGTGCAACGTTTGGTTCGCATGCATCGAATAAGAAATTTACAGCGTGAAAATCACTCGGCCAGTCCATCGACGCGAACGCAAACTGTGGGGGACGGACAACTGGATGGGTAAGCCGACCATAAAAGTGAAACGGAAAAAATAATAGAAAGTGAAAGTTAAGAGAGGGGGAGAGAGAGAGAGAGAGAGAGAGGGGGGGGGAGGAGAGAGAGTGTGTCGGGTGGGGAGGGGGACAAGGTGGGGCCCAGGACACGTAAGCGAGGGGGGGAGGGAGGGGGCATGGGGTTCCGTGACCGCCATGTCAGCGGAGCACAGGGGAAAGGGTCTCGTCGCCGCCCAACCGCGCGGCCCTTTTGCGGGTATCTCTGCCGCCCCCCGATAGCGACGCCTCGCCGCCTCATCGGGCAGTCGCTCGCTACTCCTAACCGCCGTGGCTCCCCGTCGTCCCCCGCCCTCTCTCTCTCTCTCTCTCTCTCTCATTACATGCAAAGGACACATGCATAAATACTTGGCACACGACCGTGTCAAACTTCTCCTTTTCCCCTCGTCCTCGGTAGCTGCTGCTGCTCGCTTTGACGAATCAGCATCTTGCCCGACTCTGAAGCATCTTTTCTCGGCCGGCAACTCTCGTGAGCTGTGAAACGGGTTCCACGGAGGGACTGGAATGGGATGGATGGACATGGCCTCTTTCGAAAGGCTCTGATGTTGTCTCGATTCTTTTGATGGAAACATGCACGGTCGGGGGAGAGTTTACTAACAATAGGTCCCCACCCGCTCTTTTATCCCTATATTAAAAAGTGCAATCGTTATCTAAACCTTTTATTTTTGGTAAAAAAAGAATCAAATTCTACACATTTGCTAATAATATACAAGCAAGCTCTGAACCGATGTTTGAATGTGCGATTTCGGCTGGCTGCCACGAAGTCGATTTCAGGATGTTGTTTTCTCGAGAGGACTTGATCGAGCTTATGAAAAATGTATAGAGTTCGATCGCATTGGTGGAAGGTTTTACGGCTCTAGACGGCATTCGATACGTAAGGTTTATGACATTTTGCTATACGTTTTTCTCGCTCGAGAAATTTCTGTATAAGTGCGTCCCTAATTGCGCGACCGTATGGAGGCATCTTCGTGAATACTTGTCATGGAACAAGGGCTACCGTACCGTTTTTACAAAATGACGCGACAATATGCTTGAAAGTATTTGATAGCTGGTGAAAATGCTGGACTCAAGACAAAAGTATGTTCGCTCAGGTCGTCAATGGAAGCTAAGCCAACTCATTGTTTAATCCACAAGATTTAGTAAACGTTTTCAATTTCGTGTTTTTCTCCCCCATCTTACATCGATGTCAGCAAATGCAAGCATAAAAAAGGCACGTTAGAGACCTTTTGAAGAAATACGAATTTGAACTCGTTTCGCATCTTGCGTGTTAGATGGAAGTTGGAAATGATTACTTGTCCCACAAAAAAAAATTTGGTGGAAGTCTTTCTTTGTGGGCTCTAAATTTGTTCTGAACTTTGACCATTTCCATGAAAAAAATATTAATAACAACTAGAACACATTCGCACGATCCCTCGTCTTGTCATTCCATGTACATGGGGGTCATACCTTTGACTGTTCTCCTCTTTGAGAAGGTATAGATTTTACCTCATTTTGCTGAACACTTGTTCATTTTTATTTTGAATTTCTCGAGAATTGACAAGAATTCGGGTTTCATCCTTATCATGCCTTGTCTCGGCAAGCTTATTTTACTCCCTCTTGTTTGTTGGGAAGGAACATCTTGCTTTTATTAACACAACAAGAATTCTGTCTCTTATTAATGGAAGGCCCAGTACATTAATGGCCATGATACACGCGTACGTTTCATGCAACCGGGGGCTATTTCCCTAGTTTTTCCATTCTTTGGGGGAGAAAAGAAACAAATATTAATTAATTTCGGAGGGGAAGAGATTTTAATTTCTTGTGCACAGCGAAGATTAGATTGGAAGATAACCGCCACAAGATTCATCAAGATTTGCTCGCTGTAGTTTAATTGGAGAATCACGTGCGGCCAACTTCCACTGCGGTTCCTAAATTTCGTTCTAGGGTTTACTTTGAATTTTCTAAAAAAAAATTTAAGACAACAATATAAATTACTTCAAGTGTACACATGCAATCGCTAAAGAGGTCGGTGCAAGCAATGCTCGATCCAGGAGGTGATGAGTCCTAGAATCGACAATCCACCCCTGCATCGTTCGATTCCGTGCTCCTAATCAATGCCCAAGTGGATCGTACGGGACCAACCCATCTGGATTGATTTTGCCGAAAGATTTAGCTCGTCTAAGCAATCATCTCCACGATAGAAGAGGGTAGCTAAGCTAATCCATCACAAAAGCCCCATTGAGTGATCGAAGGGCTTATCCGGTTGTGAATTGTCCCCGAAACATGAACGGGATAGGTTCGTTCAGCTATATCTCGAAAGGATTTTCTCTACATTATACCGTCGAGGGGATAATTGCGGCAGGAAGTCCCATCTTTACTTCAAATTGCGGCAATAATTTCTTTCCCTTAATGATTTTTGTCCGTCCTAATTCAAAGATCATTTAGTTCCTGTGTTTGCAAGTGCAAAGATCGCTTGAGGGAGCGTTAAGGCAGATGCTCGGCACACATAGCGAGAGATAAGATGACAAAACGATACGATGATACGACACTCGCGTGCCATGGCCCATGCCTCTTCACGAGACACGGTCGAGCAACTTTTACCAACGAGCAAGGGACATGACATTAGGGCTGATTTCAGCAACAGGTTTTGTCTAGCATAATTAAGTTCAACCACTTATATTCACTACATCTATTGGCTTCCGTCATTCGTTTGTCTCTGTCCTTCCACCACCCAGCAAGTTCCATGGCAGATATGAATTTTACATAGACAACTTGATAAAAAACACGAGAGAGAGAGAGAGAGAGAGAGAGAGAGAGAGAGATACTGACGAATACAAACGAAAAGGACTGCTAGAAGGTGGCCGGGTCAAAGAGACGACTGCGTTTAACCGTCCCCATCACTTTGGTCAATGCAAAGAGATTCAAACCTATATAATAACCTCGCGTGAACCAACATTCACTTATATTATCATGCTCTTAGACTGCTCACAAATAAATAAGTCAATCATTCTCTCAAGAAACTACCTTCCCATGTAGTTAGGGTCATCTTCAAATAATTATATCCGAAGCTACGTAATGATTCGAGTAGACAAGCATGGTATCGACTCAAATTTTTTAACTTAATTCGATCGTGACGGATGATGTAATGACAGCGAAAAACGTATGTAAGTGATAATGACTACAATTCATGCCTAATTGAAAATGATAATGGAAATCTGCGCAATCTTTAGTGGACTAATGCCTCGGTCGTGCCTGTGATTTCCAACCCCAGAGAAAAGACTCGCTAATGGCGTGTCCCAAAGGCTACGGCAATGCTTTTCTTGCTGGTCTAGAAGAGGAAGGGTTGGAAATAATTGGTGACTTCTTATCTGTCTCTTGGCTTTTACTCAAGATTTCAAGGGGGTAGGTTTCATCTCGTGCTTCCAAGTGGCGAAACCTTGACTTTCTCCACCCCCAACAACTCCACGGGAGGAACGAAAGTTGAAGTAAACAATTCGAGTTAAAACGCACTTTTCGCTCCCGTCAGCTGTTACCAACATGCAGTTCAGACACGTCGAGACCAAGAACGGGTGCTGTTGCTTCGCCTATAATTTGGCCTCGTGGCAATGTCTCGCGCTGAAATGACCGGACATCCAACAACGGCGTGTCTGGCCATATCGAGACGGAACGGCTTTTGCTGTGTTCGGACTGCTAAGGTTCATGTGTCGTGGTTTTCCTTGCATTTCTCAACACGCAATCGTGGGCGGTTTAGGCAGATCAAGAAACCTTGACAAAAGATGTTGTTTGAATATGCAGAAGTTAGACTTACGTTGGCAGCATCGCTTTTAAGCGTCCTGGCCACTTGACATATTTATTATTATCGTTTTGGGGTGATCCGAGTTTGCGTTTCAACCTTTTGGCTTAGTAAATCTTTTGCTTGACGTCGATAATCACTCATGACCAAAATAATAAGAAAAGAGAAGTCGATAACGACCAAAAGAAGTATTAATTCAGTGCGGTTGTGGCATGTTTTGTAGCTACTTGACTATTGATTAAGATATGATTGTCAAGAAACACTTATTAAATTATTAATGGACATGCAATTCCATCGAAACAAGTGGAGGAGTTAGTCCGATGGAAAGTCCACCCCAGTTAACACGGATTCAATCGCGTTGGATTTACTTCATCATTGGAATTAACACATTTAAATATACATCTAGGAGAGGAGTAATCTTCCCTGTATTTTATACATATCGAAAAGATACTAACGATTACATGTGAGTTTAATTAGAAAGACATTCCATAACTCGTGATTACCTATTTGAATTCTTGAAAAGGTTTTATTGTTGTATCCACAAAAAGAAGAAGAAAAAAAAAGAGTATGGAGAGGGTTACAATCACGGGTTTATAAATTGGAGTTTCAAAAGTTATATCATAGACGTTAAGTGAGTGTTTAAAAAGAAATAAGAAATGTTGAAGTGACCCATAAAAAAATTAGCGTATTGCCTAATAAAAAAGAATACGCATATAGTTGTGCCTGAAATTTTATTAGGATCATCAACTGCCTTTAAAAATTTCGCGTAGCCTCTCAAAACTGTCCTTATAGATAGAATTCTCGCATCATTAAACCGTCATGCGAATCATGGATAGTGGGCAAGGAGTCTATCTTCATCATTAAGAATGTCTCCATCCACGTTAAGCCTTGGACCTCTGGCGTCCAGGACGACGACCTTCGATCCCATCAAATCATACTGGCCGAACCCATTCATCACGCTGACAATAATAACATAAATCGACCGACTTTCAGGACGGTACGACATCTAAATGTCACACACATGGCCTTCCCATCTTCCCCTGTTCACACGCTTCCAAATTCCGATGTTGCATGATTGAACTCCCCCAACGCTCCATTCCTTCTGTCTGTACTTGGCCGCTCTCTTCCGTACCACGACTGGAGAATGAAATTTGATTTCGGCCCTTCCTCTTGTCCGACTGACAATCAATGATGGGAATGAGCGAACAAAATCAATTCGGCTAAACCTTGATCGCCCGTGAAAAGATTTTTATTGGCTCCCACTTGATTCTAAGATTGAATTCAAAAGATATATAAACCCATGCATAAGATATTTCAATAACCATGTGCAAGTTATATTAAGAATAACATACGAAATTTGACTAACATGAAGTAATTATAGATGCGAAAGAGGTGAAACCTAATTTTTACGCTAAATTTAAACTAATAAGTAGAATGAACTCACATGTATATAAAACACAATTGAATTCATATTATCAAGTGAGGGGAGATGGTTCGTCACTCATTTCTCAAATTTAAAAGCAAAGGCCGGCCGAATGGAAACTGTCAAAGGAGCCACCTTATTCGATGGAAACCGCCAAGGCGCCACCATATCTGAGCTGTATTTTTTATGCTGCAACCCATTAACATATGATAAATATCTGAGTCATGTAATGTCTTTATTTAATTACATGCATAGTTTGAGGAAAGCAGTCCCCGAGAGTGGATGAAACGTGCGAATTAATTAAGGAGGGAGGAAGGGAAGGAAGGGGTGCGGAAGGTGAAAGCCGGCAGGACGCGTTCTGTTCATGGTGGCCACAAATCTCGAAAGTCGAGATGGCTTTTTCTTGCATGGTGACTCGTTTGACCGGGGGCTTTCGAGCTCTTCAATGGACATCGTGGCGCGAGAAAATTATTAAGATATCACGAACGGGGGGATGGAGCCATGCAAGCGCAAGTTGCACGAACGGGACAAATTGGGGGTGGTACGCGTGGTGGGGGAGTCGAGGATGTTTCGTACCTCGCGTCTTCACGTGATAAACAAGGGTTTTTCCCCTCCTTTTCGCACGACCCTTGTGGGATAGAAAAAATAAAAGGCCCTGTTACCTAAAGTGAAAACAACACGTTTCGGGACGATGGTTTTGGAAAATGGTAGATGATTACAAACTGCTTCGGATGGCAAATTCTTGAATTTTCAAAACATAACTAACAGGGCACGACTTGATATTGCCACCTCTTAAATTAAGCATGCGACCTTAACGCAATAATTGAATAATGCATTTCCATAAGAAAGTTAAAATACATAGTGTTGGAGAGGTTCCTTTGCCTCTCTTGTTGTTGCGACCGGCCTCAATTGTTGATAGATAAGTCGTAATTAGATTTTGCAACTACTCTTGTTCATCAAGATTAATGGTCTAGATCGGTGTGACCCTAAATGGAGACACAGACAAGGTACAACGTTCCACGCACATAACAACATGTGCACAAGTCTTTGCCGCTGTCGGTGCAAACAATTTCCCTGTTTTGGCTGTCCCTTTGAGCTTTTGCACATTCACTATATGGCCACCACGAATTTTCACTGGTTTGACTACTTAAAAATAGTCTTTGTCATAGTTAGGAAAAGGTCTTATTCTGAAGTTAATATTAAATAAGGGTCACGTATTTATGGCACGTCTGAATACACTTTTACTTCTTGTATAAACTTAATATTGTGGGGAACTGATTTTGACCATTTTCCCAACGTAAAACACTTGGAACGTTTCACTATATATAAAATTTGGACAGGCAATTTCACGTGTAATTCTTTCATAGTTATCCAAAAATTTGCATAATACGACAAGTTTTAGCGGCAAGATGAGAAAAGTGGAAGACAATAAAACTCAGAAAGATAGAAGTGTTGGGAAAAAGCGAGGTGCATAGGGTCCTTGGGTCAAGCCGCTTTGATTTACTGCTTTCGCCACTTTCCAGTCAACCTTTTTATTTTTCCCCAGTCAGGCTTGTTTACTCCCCTTCTTTTCTTCAGTCCAAATTTAACAGCGGGTCAAAGGCCGGGAGCCAAGACTCTTCCGGTCTTCATCCCCCATAATTCCAGTGAAAATTTCCACAAGATGCTTCTCCGAAGCTCCTCTCTCGGAGAAAACTACGAGCCGTTTGTCTTTCGGGGCAAAGGATTTCGGGAGACAGAAGCGAAAATTCTTGGCAATTGTGCCGGCAAGAATTTCTGCCCGGCTTGTCTGCGAATTCAAGGCTGATCTGTTTGGTCTTAAGTGGCGATGGAAGCTGCAGAAAAAGGGAGTTGGGTAGAAAAAGGAAGGAGCCACGACCGGATATTATATCGCAAATGCGCCCGTTGAGGTCAAAAGAAGGAATCGATCCGTCATGATGCGATGCGCGACTCTGCGGAGACGAAATGAGGAGACGGACGAAATAAGAAGGCCCAGCGAGCGATCGTGGGTCGGTCATTCCCCCCGTGAAACACAATGCCATCGTGTAGTGGGAAGGTTCCAACCAAGGTGGAGTTGGGATTCAATCCATGCAAAGATAAATGGGAGACAGGGAGATTGGTATACCGGTTCATCCACAGAAAATAACGTGATGTGTTCAATTACATGCATAAACAGACTCCACTAATTTACAAATTGGTCGCATCATTTTGTCGATCGATTTGATGTAATCGGTCTTAATGACCCCAGCATTTACTTTTCATGCAAAAGTTAGTAGAAAGGTTATGGTGTATGCTTGAAAATGTGTGCGTAAAAAATGGTATCAGGAAATTGTTAATGAGTCGATTGTCATTTTTACATATGTTTCCTGATATTAGAGGCACGCCCATGTAATTAACAGGCAAACATCCAGCTTTAAACTACATCAATTTGAATCATCTGCTGCAATTGATCCAAAAACATAATGGATTACCCATCACATTATGGCAGTTAGTCATACCCAAAATCGTTATGCTGAAGGCAAGGCTAGTGATCGGACTGAAATCGAAACATGATAGCTATACTGAAAGGTGCAGTTGGGTTACCTTTTTTTACAGGGACATAATACTTGTTAGCTATTTAGGTTTTGACGTTACTTTATACAGAAAAAGAGGCGACCTACGTGTGAGTTTAACTTAGAAATAAAAAACCTCTTTCGTTTTTGGATGGTGAAGTAAGACTAAACTCATGAGCCTATTATCCTAGATTATAATAAGTTGATAGGATTCCCTCTTGATGTCTCCATGCCCTTTTCTTGTGGTGACACGGGGGCAAAAAGAAGAAAGATGGCATGGTGTCTCTCTCTCTCTACATGACGAGCTATTAGCCCTACCTTGTAATTGCATCATCGTGCCTAGGTTGTGAGGGCTCTTAGTTATGTGAATAGTTTATTGTGCCCATTAGTGTTTGACCGTGTGATGCGGATCATCAAAGGCATACTAGCATGGGTATTTGTCTTACCAGGGTTGAAACTAAACCTCTCCTCACGCAATTCATATAAGATTCAATGTAAATCTAACTTTCTATTCATTCGTAAGATCTGGGTAATGTGGGGGGGACCCCTACAGCTCATCTCTTCTCAAGAATCCGTACATCCCTTATCATATGGACAACTATTAGCCAAATTTTTAAGTTAAGCCTCGATTGGAGAATAAAATGGATAACCTAACAAGATACCTTTGCATGTCAAGAAGTTTCCCCTCCTCAGCCACTTTATTCTTATGAGCCAGAAATTCATGGAAGCCAAAAGCTGCCATTCCATCGAAGACGAAGGACCAATGGGCGGGAGCCTTCCACGAGATCCACCTTGATAGCAAGCCTTGGAGAAGAAGTCTTCCCGTGAAAGTGGATTTTTAACGATCTTCTTTCCTTCGATGAAAGCAACCTGATTCAGACAAACAAGTTGAGGCAGCGCAACGTTGATCTTACTTGCAAGAACCTTAGCTATGCACTTGTTACACCGTAGTTACAGCAGGAAATGGGTCTACACCCAGTCGTCTTGGTTGCATCAGGAAACCTCTGGAGCAAGTGTAATGGTTGGCGGAGTTGCAGTCCCTTGTATGTTGCTGTTCCATTTTTTCTCTGACTTGAGAAAACCCAACCTCGAGTTCTCCAAATGTCGAATAATGGAGATTCGATGAATTCTTTCCGATCGACATTAATACACAAATCACATAATTCATATGGCCGAAGATTTCTTGCTTCACAGAGGCTTGCCAACTGAATCTTTCCATCAGACGTTTCGCTAGAACAAGAATCACTTCGCCTAGTTGGCGACGGGTGTTCCTTTTTTCTTCTTTTTTTTGGGTCAAATCATTGATTTTCATTCATCAAATAATAAAAGAATAACATAGATGAGTCTTGACGATCCAATCCGCTATTTGATTTATTTGTTTTGTCTATGGACCAAAGTAATAGAAGCGAACTGGGCCGGCCTTTCTCTGCATTCATCAACAACCGGCCGTGACTCCCATGGGTTCGGGACGAGGCCCGGCACCATTTCGACCACACATAAGCTATAAGCTATCGGTGCATACAAGCACCCTCATATCATGTCCCCCGTGCACAACATCTTCGGCTTCCAAGTACAAGGCTATCGCTCTATGGGAGAACATCTCCGTCTCCAAAGCTGAAGAAGTTTGAACTTTCTCTGCAAATCCGGCAACGGCACGGCCGGCGGCAGCAGCGGTGGCGGACGTTAGGGCGGAGGCGGTGTTTTAGCGTTTGCGTCGTCTTTAAGAGGAAGCTTATGTGAGGGGGCAAAAGCGGAACTAAATCAAAAGTAGCAGATGGAGTATAAAGAGCAGCAGTTGAAGCCCGAAGGAACATCGAGGCCCAAAAAAGCTCATTAACTTCTTCCGATCCGGGTTTTCCGAAGTGGGCCGCCTTTGTTGGGCTCACGACGATCGGCCCAAATTCGAATTGGCGAGGCCTCTGCGGCCGCCGAGGTAATAGCTCGCCGGCGCGGAGGGGGATCCGAATGCGCGAATTATGGCGAAAGAGGACGAGACGGGAGGGGTTTCGGCGATGGAGGTGGTGGGGGACGAGAACGAGCTGAAAGCCGTCGGCGCCCAGCTCCTGGACGACGGCCGGCGCGGCCTCCGCATCCACGGTTGGGAGATCGAAACTCGCAAGCGCTCCATCCTCAACTCCTCCACTCTCGAAGAGTATCTCTCTCTCTATCTCTTTCGATCTCGATGGCGTGTAGACGTGGGCATTACTCGCTTATTTCGCGCTGAACTTGTTGATTATGCATGTTTTGTGGTGTTTTTCATACGCGTTTATTCAATCTGAGGAATTCCTTTGTTTAATTTAATTTTTTTTTTCCGAACTTGGTCGTGCAACGATGAACCTGTTTATTTTTTCTGTGTCGCCATTGTGGGCGGCTGGTGTTTGTCGGGTGTAAGCATTTTTTTGGACCGAGGATTAGCTTCTTCGTCGGCGTTTTTAATTACTTGATCTGCTTTGCCAATTTGTCGATCCGATAGTTGATGCCGTTTAAGTTAATTCTAGCAAAAGTCCGAATCTTGGCCATTTTGCTTTGTCGGAAATCATTGGAGATGCTGGCGATTAATGTAGTTCGGATAATTGAGAGTGCAGAGTGGAATTAAGCGACGCAGTTCGCCAAATTGCAAGCTGTGTCTTGATTTCCGTCAAATTTTTGCGAAGTACATATGACAGTACCACTTGGTTTAAAGAAATCACATTTTCTATTTGCGATTAGGAGAGGTGGTTTGCCCCAATTGCCGGCACTCTGCCATTGGAGATGGATTTTATCCCAAACGATTGATTGGCATGGTACTTTTGTAGGTGGGAACAAAAGCTCGGGACATCTCATTTACCAGAGATGATATTTGGGGAGAGTGCCCTTATTCTTAAACACTTGAATAGTGGGACGTCAATCCATTTCAATGCTTTTGATGCTCTTGCTGGTTGGAAGCAGGAGGGTTTGCCACCCGTTGAAGTTCCTGCCGCAGCAAAATGGAAATTCAGAAGGTATATCGTGTTTCTTCAGGACTACTTTCACGTTTACCAGCTGGTTGTTTATAATGGTTCTTGTTACAACAATAACTTGTGGAAACTAGCTGATTCTAAACCAATTTTAAGGTGTCTATTCATCTTTTAAATGATGTTGTACAGTCCCTCTTTTTGTGGGTCAGTTTGACTGACTAATGAGTTATCTCCTGGAAAGTTTATCATGAATTTGCCGCTGGGCGGCTCTTTTGTATATTTTTAATCCTATTCATGGTTGGCAATCCAGTTGCATTGTCTGAAAACATAAAGGGTAAGAAGCTTTTATTTGCAGGGTGAGAGATGTATGGTATTGATTCTTACTGGGTATTTATTTATCTACAGCAAACCATTTCAGGAGGTGATACTGGATTATGATTATACATTTACAACACCTTATTGTGGAAGCGAACCAAATAAGATAAATGCTGAGGTATGTCCTAGTCACTATCTCATACTATTCATCTGGGTAATACTTAAAACTCAGAAAAAAAAAGGTAAAAAAAAGAAGAAGAAAAAGTGAAAAAGCTGATCAGGTAAACACTCTACTTCCAAATTTCTTTACCCACTTACAGAGGGTAGTAAAACTTTAGTCAAGTAATAAGTAGGATGAATATAAAGGTTCTGATTGAGGACTATACTGATTGTATCATTTTCCTGGATCTGCTGCCATTCTCCTTTCCCCCCCTCTTCTTCATCAGGATGAAACAGAAGCCATCTCTAAGGTGACTGGTAGCCTTCTATGGGATGATTGCGAGGAACGCATTGATATGGTTGCCTTGGCAGTAAAAGAGCCTATTCTCTTCTACGATGAGGTAGTAACATTGTAACCATGATCACATGACAAATGGTCATTTACAAGCATCCTTCTGTTACTATCTTGTGATAATGAACAAAATTAATGAATTCTGCAGATAATTTTATATGAAGATGAACTTGCCGATAATGGAATTTCACTCTTAACAGTGAAAGTGGTACTCTTTTATCTTGCTTGTTCTTCGTCTTTTAAATGTAGATCTGAAGCTTTCTCATTAGCATCAGTATTGATAACAGCTGATGGAAATCTGTGATTGTTTTTCTAGAGAGTCATGCCGAGCTGTTGGTTTCTTCTCTTGCGATTCTGGGTGAGTTTAATCCATTTTGTGTCTTTTTTTGCCATATAAACAATATTTTTATCATTGACAGTCTGCTTTAATGAATCAGAGTTCTCTGTGGGGATGGCAATGGGGCAGGGTTAGAATATTATTTGTCTTCTCCTGTCAATCAGAGTCCCCATAACACACACCAACACCCAAACACACACACACCCAACTCTGTGAGAAAGAGAGCTGCACTGCATCCATCCACTACGCTGGCATGGGCCAATGAACTCTGCCTCATCTCTGTTTGCTTCCTGCTGGGCAGATGGTTGCCCTGCGGAGCACCACTCTGCAAGACAGCACAAGGATTTATTCAAAAAATTATTTGCAGCAAACTAAGGGGAATTTTTTTCCAGAAAAGCATAATTTTGGAATGTCAATCTGACGTGGAATGCTACCTGTTGGAAATGGGAGATCTGTTCCTATTTCAATCACAACAGTAATTTACAACCTCTCTAGCTTGTCCATATGTATCAAGCAAACCCAGGTTGGTGGGTGAGGTGTGGCGGTGGTGGCTGTCAAGATGCTGAGGTTCGTCGAGAGGGGTGAGGCAAGGTAATAAGATGGTTGGTGGTCAAGAGGTTAAAGGAGAGAGATGTGACAATACTCTGAAGGTTTTTGGGAAAGAGAAAAGGGCATTATGAGCTTTAGCAGGATATTATGCTTTAGGTATCTAAACACCTCTTTTTAGTCGAAATATCCATGGGGTGGTCTTATGAGGTAGGGCATACAAAATTCAATTCACTGCTTGGCTCTCTGAAGGTTTTGGCTCATCTGCCCTTCAACCCTCCTTGTGCCCTGTTTCGCCACCCAAATTGGGGTAGGATCCGTGGATCCTGGGGAATCCCTGCCCTATGGCCGTCCCTGCTCTGTCGCTTTTAAGAAATGTGATTTTTCTGAGCACTAGGAAAACAACCATTATATTATATTGATTGATGATCATTATGCTTAGTTTGTCTATAGGCATTGGAAATTGATCTGATAGTTACAGGGCGTGCATAGAATGTTTGTTTTGACAGTATGGTGATTGCATTTGTCTCCTTGGATTTGTACCAGGTCTAATCCTCCACATTTTGTATATTTTGGGAATAATACATCTAGCAAAGTAAAAAAAAGAAACAACACAATGCTTAGCTTAGTTCATTAATTCATTGCTCAATCAAAAGCATGTTGTTGACTCATTCTTTCAATCCTACAGCTTAGAGTTGATGGAGTGCTAATGAGATTGAGGGACACCCGCATGTATTGCGGCTTTGAGGACCAAAAATGCCCTTCTATTTTACGAGAAAGCTGTTGGAGAGAGGCGACGTTCAAAGCTTTAGCTGCTGTAAGTGTCTCTTGTGCAGTCACTGATGGTTATTTTACACATGCTTTTCCTATTTTGGAACTTCAAGATGCTGGACCTTGATCATTGATTTGGTTGTTGTTGTGGAGATCATCTAGGCATTGATGTATTCGTTTCCGTGTGGTGTGAGAAATAATGGTTTTCTGAATTTCCTACTGCGAACTGGGGATAAAATGTGAATTTGTTTACTAAAAGATGTTTAGTAATTTGCTGCTAGTGAAGTAAAGTCAAGCTAGCCAATGTGAGTATTTAATTAAGCTTGTTGAAAGTCTTGCACAATCATATGTTCTTGCGGTTAATGTAACAGCTAATTATGAGTGCCATTGCAGTTGATCCTCAGATTAATGTATAAGTACCAAAAGAAATGAATTAACTTACAAGTCTCTGCTAGTCTTGCATTTGTATAGGTTTTGGGTTTCTCACTAACTTAAATTTGCCAACATGAATGCCTATTCTGAATATTTTATGGCTCATACACTATAAAAAGGCGTTTCGGATCATTATTTGCGCAATCTATTATGATTGATCGTGTGAATTCTTGTTTCATCCCCTTGAAGAAACTTTTGTGCAATTGATTCATGTCTGCACATATTTGATATAGAATTTCTGTAACTGGATTCTCTATATTGCATGATACAAAACCCTTGCATTCTCTAGCGGCGACTGAACTGCAAAGGGCCAAGGCACAGTTACATCATTTCATTAGAGATTAATATTACCAAATGTTCATGTCCATTATAGGTATGTTGACGTCTCCCAAAATGGGCACTCTCCCAAAATGAGCACTGCATTAAAACCAATGGCATGTTAACTTTTTCCGAGGACATGGCATGCAGTTAGTCCATTTTGTGACAGTGGCATAGGCTATCCTTAAGGGTTGGCATATCATCTACTTTGGAAAGAGCTCTATAAGATTGCTTGTTCTGTTGCTGATATTCATACAATTGATATTTGCATTTTGCAGAAAGGACATCCATCTGATGCTTCTTCATACAGCGACCCAAGCATCATCAGCCAAAGGCTGCCTATTGTCATGCATAAAACCCAAAAGCTTGTAATGCCTGATAATTTATAAGCTGCAAACTTCTGGCCGTTTGAATGATTGATGGTACTCTGTATAGCAGGGATTCAAGAGAAATCTTTGAACCTCTATAAGGTGGAATGGAGTTGTACCTATAACAAACTAATTTTATAATGCAATGAACAGTCATTCTCCTGGAGCATCATTCCCGTTGTATTTCAATTGTCGTGTTTCATATTCCTTTGATAATTTTTCTTTGCTTGTCTTATTTCGTCCTTCAATTAATATGTTGAGCTAGTGAGATGGAGGTATGTTAATTTGGATACAAATAGAATTGTACTCGAATTGGAAAATCCTGATGTAACTGAAGTCAGTACGCTGGAAGAAGAATAGTGCATTTTATGCACAAGAGATCGAATACCTTAACCAGGTTTTTACTAGAAATGATGGCCGAAATTGGATAGCAGACTTTAGATTTGGAGCTTTTTGAGTGGTACAATGGGTTCTTTTAGGGGTGTGTAACGGAACTGCCCGAACCGGGAACCGGCCGGTTTTGAGCGGTTCCCACGGTCGGCGGTCTGGTTCCCCGTTCCTAATCTTGGAACCGGTGGCCGGTCGGTCCGGTTCTCGGTTCCAAGGTGGGAACTGGACCGAATCGGACCGACCCGGACCGACCGGACCGATTGGACCGAACCAAATTTTTTAATATATAATTTATATACATAGAATTAATAAAATATATAAACATGATAACTTATTGCAACCAAAATTGTAATTTGAGGGAGGAACCTCTTATATGGCCAAGAGAACATTAAAACCATTTTTGTTACTCTTTTATCTATAGAAAAAATCTCATTATTAGTAACATGGGCCGTGACTTGAGTTCTCTGTTTTTAGGGTTCCTCAAGTGGTACCAACAAGTTAGTTATCGAGAGAAAGAGGGAAAGTAAGAGACTTTCTTTTTTAATTGATTTATTGGGGATTTTGTGATGAATGGTTGAATGGTCCTTGTTTTGTGTTTTGTTCTGCCTGCTTGAGGAAATTAGATGATATATTCTTTAGCAAACAAGATTACAATTTTTTGACTTCTAGTGATTAAGATGTCCCCACGTTACTTGTTTATAGGATTACAATTTAAGCCAAGTCCAACCTTTAGCCAAATTGTTCATGGCCTTTATGGTTAAAGTTAAGTGTGAAACACATGAAGTGTGAATCACACACGTGAAGTTTGAATATTTTGCACGTGGGAACATGTGTAATTAGTTTCGTTGAATCACCCGAGAACCGAATTGGATTGATCGATCCAGAGCGTGATCACTCTTTAGTGCAAAAAGGTCAATCACTCTTTAGTGCAAAAAAGTAGAGCCGATTTTGCTGGACCGGTCTGGTTCCCGGTCCCAGGACCAAACGGTCCGGTCCACGGTTCGCAATTTTGGGAACCGGTGCTCCCGGTCCAGTTCCCGGTTTCAAGGTGGAACCGGACTGAACCGGGAACCGATCACCCCTAGTTTCTTTCTCTTGTAGCAATGAGGAGTTGAAGGATCTTCTGCTGGTAATCTTGTTTCTTCCACTATGGTCTTGCTCGAACTATGTGGCATGTACGTTATATTATTGTTTTCCTCCATATGAGCAGCCTGTTGATAGATGCGGCATGGTAGACGTTGCCTGGCTCCTACTCATGACACTAGAGTGACACTAAAAGAGCAATGCTAACGATTCTAAGATCCATATACTAAATTAGTTTCCTAAAAAGATGTGCTGTTCTGTCTTTAAGCGTTTATTTATGTTAATGGGGCCCTTTAGCACCCAAGAGAAACCTGCCACGTCACTTAATAAACAAACTCATTAGACGAGTATTAATATGTCTAACATTATTCTAGATTCAATTGAGTTTAATAATGTTTGTAGTAAGAAAGAGCTTGACAGCTTACATGAGTAAGTCATGTTGATAATAGTTTTTTTGTAATGTTGTCTTATGTTGCTTAGACTTAGTACATAATGTATAGGGGTTAAATGCAAAGAAACTGCGTGAATTAGATTTTGGGGGATGTTCTGAGCAGTATGATTCATGATTTGGAGCTGGTGAAACATTGTCTTGCTTCGTATGACATTGCATGTATAATTTCATTTCAGGGCAAAATCACTTTAGGTGTGGGGGTTCATTCTTCTCAAATGATGAAAGAGGTATGCATATGAGCCACAAAATTAAATGCAAGTGCATCATCATTTGAATCTCGAACTACTACTAGCTCCATCTGTTGTTGTATAAAAGAGCACTTTTTCTTGCCCACAGATCTTCACAAATGCTAGTTTTACTTGCTCCATCTGTTGTATACAAAAGATCAGTCATTAACCTGCGCGGTGTGCTAGTAGAGTACTTTTTCTTGCCCACAGATCTTCACAATCGCTAGTTTTTAACAGAGAGTTCTTCCACATAGCTTTGTTCTCCTGGAAGAGTGTTATTCATTTTCAGTGTCCAGAATCGATGGTGTGGTCTAGGTGAATTAGGATGCTGCTGTTTTTGGCCAGCAACAGGGCGCAGCTTAGCATGGCAGAAATTCTCTGCAAAACATGCTTACATATGATCATTGATTCATCGTGCACCTCGAGAATTGGACGCATTTTTAGAGATTAGAAATGGAATGAGTAGTTACATGAGATCGTTGTGTAGATTCTGGTTTTGCACTAAATCGATGAGAATCGTACAAGATATTCGTGGTCTTTGGACTTTATTGGACAGAAGCGCTGCCTGAATCTTGATGTTGTTGGCCTGCATCTGCAGTCTTACATGATAGAAAGAAAAAAACTGGGAATTTGTTTGAACACGGGAATTCAGATGAAGCTCAAGGATGAACAAGTTGATCAGAGCCGGAGGTTTAAGTCAAGCTTAACTGGCTCTGATGGAGGATTCGATTGTTGTGCATCCAAGCGGAAGCTGCCTGGCCACATCAAGTCTAATGCATCCTCAAACATGAAGGATGGCCATCCTGGTGCATGCCCTATATTATGGTCACTGAATCTAGCTACCATTGCTGTCCCATCTCTACTTGGTTTGTGCACTAGAGAATGGGGCCTAACACCAAGTGAGCGGATGATAGGAGCATTCGTATGTGAACCAAACATCGTGATCATTCTCTGGGACTGGTATCTTCTCGCTGCCCCCCTCTCTCTCTTATGGGCATTCTGGTGACCTCCTAAGGCTTGTGAGCTGTAAAATTTCCTCATACAGAAGTTACAAGAAAAAACTTTGGTTGAAGCTGGCCTCGATTGCGATTCAGAGTCTCCAGCTGTTGAAGCTGAATTTGTTCCCAAGCTCAAATTGAGCCACTCTTCTTGATTGTCTCCTTCATATTCCTCCTGGTAATTGTCACTGGGATTCAATCCATCCTGCCTTTCATCGATGGTCAAAATTCGGTCTTCTTTTTCGAAGATCATCCCTAGGGATCTGGTGGGGAGGTGCTGCAGGAAGTTTTGAAAGAAAATTAGAGGGCTTTGGCAAAATGACTATGGCTGACTCTTAGAAAGACCCTTCGCTGTGTGAAGAAGAGTAGAATATATGGAGAAAACAGGCATGCACTGAGAGGGAATGAGATTAGATGTTATTTTTAAATTTATCTGATTTGTGTCTAGTGGCCATCTGGTGAAGTTGCTTATTATTCCAGAGTACAACGCTTACGTCATCTATACTGTTGCTATTGTCAAGCTTGGGATTCCCCACTTTCACATTTCCCCTTTATCTCTATTCTCAGATCATGTTAGCTTTATGTTGTTCTGTTTAGACGACACAGGAACTGCTCGGTTGACAGTTCACCAACACTTCCATCGATTAGTCGACAATATGTCCGTGCTTTATTTGAGATGCTTGTCGTGAAATGCTCGTCTGATTGAGATCAGGATAAACAATAGCCCATTGTGGAGGGAGCGCCGCCAAACAACTTTAGAATCTGTACTCAATAAGTCTCGTAATGTTGGTGCGAATGGTTTGTGCTTTCAGATCACATTTTATCATCCGTGCAGCCCCAGAAAGAAGGAAGAGATGTGAAGAACTGCTGAGCCTGAGGTGGTGATCAGACTTTAAAGAAGGTGAGTGAACGATAAGCCTGAGCCTCTGAATGCAGCTGTTCAACTGAGGGGTGACAGGTCTTGATTATCATTATTAAATACTGTTTGATTTAATGTTCTGTGGGGCCCACATAGGGCCCCAACAATTGCCAATAATGGTGATAAAAGTTAGGGGACGAGATAGAGTGGTATCTTACCATTTTATAATGTGGTGTTCCCTCTTAGAGCAGGAGTATCTACGTGGGTGTCTTCATGTTGGGGCTTCTTGCTGTTGTCTCTCCCGTGATCACTTTAGTGGGCACTGGGCAAAGTATGTGTACAGCAGGAGATGTGCATTAAGCACAAGAAGGAGGCTTTTTTTATTCCCCAACTTTTTGGCTATGAAATCTGTGGGGAAGCCAAGTTGTTCAGTTCCCCATAAAGGGTACTTTGTTTTGCACCTTCTAGTGTCAGTGGTATATAGTGACCTTCCTGCCTCTTGCAGAATCCCCCTCCCTAGAAGTCTTATCTTATCAGGGCAGGCCATGTTTGGGTCTATCTTTTGACACAGTTATCATCAGATACTCTAGAGTATCGGTCTTCTTTTTATTTGCGGAAGTCAACTATCAGTAGCTTCTGTCTGTTCATTTCATGGATGAGCAAAATGAGAAAGGTAAAACTGCATTAATCATGTTGAGTGGACTAAACTTAGTTGGATGCCATAGTGTACAAGCAGGACGTGATTGGGGTTATTTAATTGGAGGCAGGTTGAGGCTGAATCAGATTCTCATCATCTCGGTATTATTTATAGACAGAGACTGGCTTTCTATAGATTTATGTGGTTATCAGTAAACTCGATTTGACCAACGGCCCGGATTAATTCGTCCACATCATGCAAGTGGCAAGCGTTCATGGCCATATAAAGGTGTCCAGTGGGGTTGAGTATAGCTGCATAACACGAGCATCTCACTGGTATTATGATCGTGTGATCGGTATCCTACATGCTCCAGTCCTCCCATCCGATTAAATGGCCCAGGACATGTTATGTCCACTCAGGAATTTGATTGAATGGCCAAGAACATGTTGCGTCCACTAACGACTTCTTATATCAGAAATGGAGGTGAACGTTTTTTTGTCTTCGTTAGTCAGCCCATCAGCTTTCGGCGAGGATGAATATCCTAGTTTGCAACTTAGAAACCGAATGGACGAAAATGAACTAAGACGATAGGTTTCCATGAAACTGTTTGCAGATGAAGAAAAATGGGCAATGTGGCAAACAGAAGACAGATAAAGCTAGTGAATGGTCGTGATATTTTGCCCTTTGAAATCAGACCACTTATGAACATATTCGAGGCCCAAAGCAAATGAACAAAGTCATTGACAGGAGCTTCCACCTATCTTGTTTCTATCCCTACGCGTTTACATCCGGCTGAAAGGAGATTTGGATTGTCGATTCCAAACGGATAAGTTTGTTATTAGGTGATCACGACGTGATTGAACATTGTCGTTCCCCTTTCGGAGGCTTTTGCTGTAACTTTCTACTTCTTCATCAAATGCTTCTCTCAACCCCCCCAGGAAAATGAAAAAGGAGAGTTTGGAAAAGGACCCCGAATTCCTCAAGCAAGTGCATTATGCAGGGCGTTCTTTTGGAGCTATTATTGCATAATCTCAGTGCACGTGAGCTATATGCACGTGCATCGTTTGATCATGTGAGTCCTATGGAGGTTGGCATGATCCGACGTGTGCTTGTACCGAATCATGCCATAATTTTTTATGTTTTCCCGTTTTTTGTGCCCTCATTCTTGGAGGACATGGACGGAGCTTCTTACCTCTGTTCGATCAACATCCATGGTCGAACATAATTTCCACATTTGCAACTCGCTCAGTCTAATCTCAGTCGCACTTTTCGTGTAGGTAATCATTGATTCTCATCCCAAGACTCGAGTCAATGCACACGGAGCGTGGATGCTCATGGCGCCAAAGAATTTCGGTCCATGGTCACCTGAATCACGTCAAGAGTGAGGCTGAACTGGACCACTTTCTAAAGGAAATATGCAAAGCACTGTGCTCGCTTTGCTTTTTCCTAGGATCAGTTCTCCTCGAATAGTAATCTACATTACCGATATCCGACAAGTTGAGGGAGGTCCCGGTATTATCCGCTCGCAAGCAGCCAAAGGCCATTCTGGGCTCCATCTCGCTTTCTTTCCTTTTTTCGCCTTTTCCTTTTCTCAGTAGCCGGCCTACAAAATAACGCAAGAGTTACTATCGCTCCTTCAGTAGAGGTCCATTTCTGCTCGTGTAGAGATACCTTCTGAGCCTGGTGTTTCTTCCCCTCTCCATTCAGAGACAGGGTCATTCGGCCACAAAGAAAGAAACAGCAGTTGAAGGAACGTGTTCAAAGAGTACCTAAGTATGATGTGTCGGGAGGAAAACCGATACCACGGATCCGAGAGAACTGTGGCCCCTATCAAGAGTCGTTCGCTGTTGGGAAGAGCCTAAAAACCGATTTCGATCTGATTAGGTGAAAGACATAATGAACCTGCGTAGCTATTCCGAGAGGAAACAAACAGGAAGACATGGCCACTGCTCTTGCTTTGACTTGATTTATCCACGCATGAAAGAACATGGTGGGTGGGTCATGCTGCACCAATTAGCGGCAACAGCCCTCGTGCCCATATTTCGCAGTCCAATTACTGTCAAAAATAGAGTTCCTGCAGAGTTCCTGCAGCCTCATGTGCCCAACACAGGTGAAATTTAATGTATCATTCAGGATTGATGATTCCCCGTGTGGAAGCCCTGAGTAGTGAGTCAGGATGTTAGATCTGGCTTCGGCACAACAATCCAAAGTCATTTTCTGAAGAAACCCTTCTAGTAGGAATTACTCGCCTCCATCTGGGTCCACTAGACCGACTTCATAACAACCGTTGGTCATATGGGTCTACCTGACTGTCGTACTAGACAGGGTCCAAGCAAAGATTTTCCTTCTCAACATATGTCGGATTTTTGGCATGATCTAAGTTATTCAGAACCAGCTTTGTGGAAATCCACCCTATACAACGAGGGCCTCAAATTCGAAGTGCATCCATTACCAATTTAGGTCATTGGATCAATACATGAAACCAAGTACACCGTTGGGACCAATTTCAATGAAAAAAAAAATGGACAAAACTGCTAAACCCAATTATAAATAATTTTCTACATTGGTTAGTAACTTACCAGGAGTAGCAATGTTGAAACTTCCATTTCATGAGGAGAGTTGATACCACACAAGTGACGAAAAATATGAACACTTGACCAAACCATTTTCTTCACCTGCGTCATGATATGTAACTTCTTCATTTTGAGAGCAATACTTCAAGAGTTTCTTCAGCTACTCAATGATTAGGAACTCCCCGATCCGATTAGTAGCTTTTCATCTTTAATAGTAAATATTAAATACTGGGTAACCGTACTGAGCTACCTTTTATCTTTGATTAGTATCTTTTTTATAGTAGTTTTTACTACTAGTAATTTCTCTATTCGATTTAGCAAATGTGTATTAGGGAAAGTAACTTCCAACATATGTACTGAGTTCGAACTTTTCAAAAATCATTAGCAATTTCGAAAATTAAAGAAACGAATATATAAAAGTGAGATCTAGGTATGGCTAGTAAATTTAGCCAGAGGAATGAATGTGAATTTTCATTCGAAGTAGTGACAATTGATATACCTACAAGTAGCAACAGAGGGCAATAATACAATTTTCATTCTCCTCTGAGATCTCTAATTTAGCATCGCTATCCGATCAATTGGGGAATATCTAACACAGATACTCAAAGAATGATTTTTTGTGGACAGAGAATGACATGCGTACATCAATATATTGCTCGTGGTGACTCGCATATTAGCCGTCGCTAGTGAGGAAAAGTCCAAGTCCCTGGACCTAACACCAGTCTCGTCATACAATGGAAACAAAATCCAACATTATCAAGAGGTACGTTATGACAATTGACATAACCTCACATCCGTAGAGCGATCTCGAAGATTAGAAAGCCACTGTGTTCAAAAGGAAGAGCAGTGAATGAAGTATCTAATACAAACTGCACAGGGGAGAATGCCCATCCAACAAGTCCTCAAGTTCTCTTTTAACAATAAATTAACACTTTATTTCTTAGGTCCAAAAACTTTTTGTCTTCCCTGGCCACATCCACCTCCTGCAGGTCCCATCTATGTTTTTAGCACATGGTTGTGCTGATCCAAGAGCTGCTCAAGTACCTGCAATGTAGCCGCGTGCACTTGATGTGAGAACGACTATGGGCCAGGGCACCTCAGAGAAAATGAGAAAGCGGGTTTCTATCTAAAATTGAGGGTCAAGTAGCCCTTAGAGTACCATCTTCATTTTTATTAGCATTTTCATGAAACACTGGTGATTTTAAAATTTTAAACCTGGCATCACAGCTACACTTAGCCTTTCCAAGTAAGCGTTTCATTGTCCAATTCATACAAATGATTAGCATCTTAATGAATTATAGATATGGATTAATCAGGAAAGCCCAAGGTTACAATAAAACATGAAGGATCTACCTTTCAAACTGTAGGACTTTCTTCCAAAAAAATTGAACCGGTATGTAATTATCATGGGATTAGCTTTTGCCTTTTCTTCAGCCAATTAAAATTGAATTGACCTCAATGAAGTTCAGGTTTCTCTTGAATCAAAGATCTACAGCACTTCTATTGTGATAACAGATAACATCTCCAAGGATGAAAATCTAATCAGGGACACTACACATAAAGCAATGTGACATGTGAATTCGACGTCATCCCATTAGGGAATGCGACCATCGCAATAATTTAATAACAAACAAGAAGCCTAAGCATTCAATGTCAATACTTGGCCATTACCCAGGGCTGGTCAACAAATATATATATGTAACATATATAACTACCAGAGCAATAACTACAGATCAATAGGCACATACTTTGCACATTTTAATCTCCATCATAACCAGTAACTACTGAAGGTTTCAGCTTGGACAACTGTCAATGGACAGTTCTGTTGTCAATGGACAGTTCTGTTTTCTGAGCAAGGCACACATACAGATAGCCATAGGTTTTAATCTGCTTCCAGTCACAAGGAATACTATTTCCCAGCAACATGCTGTTACTTTCTTCATAAGCAATTGGAGGGAAAGTGGGGGATATAGGAAATGAAACAGAACTACTTTTCCAATTCCTCAATCAAGGTGAGTCTGTAGCTCAACATCATTAAAATTGCAAATGCTTTATAGGAAAGAAACAACATATTCAAAAAAGAGAAGCACCTACAATTTTCAGAACCATTATTGTGCCTTTGGATGATTGAAAGTCCTTGTGCATCACCCATCTTTTCCATTCCTCCCTACCAAACCCAATCCCTTTCTTATCAACTCGACATTTATCAAAGAAACTCTAAAGAAAAAGCCATCATCCCATAATTCATATCTTTTTGTGGCAATTACATAGCAAATGATGTTACAACTTTCACCAAAGAACTACCATTTTGCAAAAGTAGAAATAAGTCAAAAGACAAGAATTGAAAATTTCTTCCAATAAAAATCCAATTGCAATTCGTCCTACATACAAATGAGACTCACAAAGAAAATACTAGCGATCCTGACAAGTGCGGCAGAAGGTACCGTGAGACAGCTCGCAGCATCCTCGCACGGCTACACTGAGGTGCGACGTGAGCCTGGGAGCGCATTGCAGAGGCAGAAGAGACTGCACGCATCCTAGTTCGCCCATGCTCCGACTGAAGAAAAACGAAGCAGCAAGAACACATTCAGCACCGCTCGACAGAGCATTACAAATTCACCGGAACACGGCTAACGCATCGGAACCAGCAAAAAGACAGACTCGCCTACATACATTGCTCGAAGCGGCGTTCCTACTATATAAACATGCTCATAAAAAGGACAGACCTTTCGATTACGAACGACCCACAGTTGGTTAAGTAGTCAAAATGACTTTTTTCCGATTCAAAGCCTAATCTCTCACATCAACTACTTCGCCATATAAAGCAGGACCGAATGGAGAATCGCGGACTACTGAATTCAACCAAAATTCAGGGAATAGGAAAATTGAAGCGGGGGAAACGGGACCTGGGAGAGGCGAAGGAGAGGCGGCGGGACTGGAGGCGCGGGGAAGCCCCGGGAGGCGGGCGGAGGAGGGGCCGGGAGAGAGGCGTCGCCGACGAGCGGAACGGGGAGGAGGAAGCCCTCGCCGACGACATCAGGGAGCGAGACAGCGATCCGCAACGCCACGCCATGGCTCAGATCGGGGAGAAGCTGAGGCGGAGCGAGAAAGACGACGACGACGACGACGACGACGCGAAGGGAGGTTTTGGCGAGGGTTTTGGATTTGGGCCTGTCTGGGAGTCGTCATGTTCGGATAGGCCCGACCCAAGAATGGGGTTTCGGGCTTTGTAAAGTGAGACCCGTGACCAGCAGGCCCATTTTTGGCCTCTTGGGTATGGGCCGGTTACGAGGCCCATTATTTCTTCAAGGGATCTAAGGTAACCACATAACTAGATTTCCTATCCTTTCTTTTTTTTTTTTTTTTTTTTTTTCAAATTTTGCAATTTGTTTCATTGATATAGTCTTTTCTTTTTTGCTAGCCAAATTGAGTTTAAGTCAACATCTAAAAGGTTGCAGTATATATAGATACTTGAATTTGTAGTAAATGCTGTTTATTTCAGGGTTATATCGGATATATGTATCAATTGTTTTCCATCTAATTTATGATCTAAGTGTAACAAAGCACCTAAGAAGTATGCATACTTAATGATAAATGCAATTATTACATCTCCGCCGTTGGTTTTAGGGGTCAATCCACTCTTTCTTTTATGCACTTACATGACTTCCTTAAATAACAGTGAAACATAAAATTATCCCATTTATATATTCAAGTCCATAACGGGTCTCATATAATAATGCCCTCGATGTGATTTGTCTAAATTATTAATCGGGCTCTCGAGCTATACAGATGAACTCAAGAGATCTAAAATGGCACCTGGCTTAACAAAGGATATTTTATCATTCCTGTCTAGACTCAACATGGAAACATAGTGTTCAATGTAAGTTTTGTTTCAGACATTTTCCTCCTCGTTTTTCCGATCGGGTAGAACATGCATCCTAAAGCGAAGAGGTCTTCAGGAGTCTCAACTGTCCATTGAACGTGTAGATCCTGCGAGATGCAATGTCCACTTTCACTGAAGTTCCCTTGTAGTGCAGCTTCTGAAGTGAGTTACGGTCCTCGGACCAAACATCAACTTCATGGAGTTCTCCATCGCTCCAGCAGATGTCGACGGTGACCCCTCCGCGCGCTTTCAGTCCCTTCACCCGACCACTCCCCCATTTGTCCCGGGGAAGCGCAGGAAGCAAGAACAGGTCCTTCACCGTGCTCTGCACGAGCATTTCCACAACCGCCGCTATAAAGCTAGCAACAGATGAAAGGAAATGCCAGTCACATGTTGTACATGTCAGACTGTTAGTCTTCGCTGTCGAGATAAAGCGCGTGGATTTCTCTTACCCGAAGTTGGCATCAATCTGGAAAGGAGGATGTGCAGCAAATAAGTTACTGTATAGTCCTCCATGGAAGGACACCTCATGATCTGGATCCACCAAGGTAATCAAATGCTTGATCATTTCATAAGCGTGCTCACTGTCGTGGAGATGCGCCCAGAGAGCGACTTTCCACGTTGTAGACCATCCTGGACCATCCACTCCTGAACCCCGTCAAAACGAAGTTTAGAAACCATCTAACCATCGCGAGAAGCATGAAAGCAGAAAATATCCAAGACAGAAATAAAAAACTGCTATACCAAGAAAAGAACATGTCCAATGATTATTTACCAAAAAAAAAAAAAAAAACATGTCCAGTGATTGGGAATATCCCCGGAAACAATCTTATTTATAACAGAGATCTTGTGTAAAAGTGGAGCATTTGTGGCCCCGGAAAGACGATGCAACATGCGAAGATTGAGACAATAGTCCACCCACTTAAAGAAGTGCAGACCTCTTTTATAGAGTGATCTCTTGGCGGCAGTGCAGAGATCAGGAGTTCCTTCCAAAGTCATTGTGTGCCCCGGAAACAGGCCAAACAGGTGCGAAAGATGACGATGATGCACCTCTGGATCCTCAAAATCTAGGGACTGCATTCATAGAATTCACTTCTTAGACCATAAAATGCAGGCTGCTTTTGTACTTAAAAGGAGAAATGAGACCACTTGGTCTTGAGTTGAACTTGAGGAAGAACAGAAAAAGCATTTAAGCCACCACATACCCATTCCATGATAGAACCATCCATGCCTATTTTTATAGGACGAAGCCTTGTCTGAGCCTTCTTCACTTTATCGACTAGATTGCTGTCGGTATACCCAAGAACCTGCTATTTAGAACCTAGTTATGAAGGTTTAAAAGCTATGAACTAGAAGAAAGCTAAGTGTTTAGGCCTGTCTTATAGATGTGGCTTCACCTCAGCAGCAGCAACAACTGCAGACAACACTTCGGTTATGATCATGATATCCATTGTTGTTGAGTAGCTCACACTGGCAGGCCTTCCATCGGGAGCAATAAAGTTGTGTTCTGGAGATGTCGATGGGTTGGTTTCAAGATACCCATCACGGCCTTCGATCAACCAGTCCAACAGCCAAGTTGCACATCCTTCCAACAGCGGATATGCTTTGTTTTCAAGGAAGTCCTGTTTAATGTCGAGCATTCAAATATTTTAGTGCATACCTACCAAATGGTGCAATCCCATGTAAGTAAGAGAGAGATGCACCCTGCAGAGCTACAGCACATACACACGACTTCTCATGATAAAAAAGCACATTTTTTTTTTGTTTTTAAATATAATTTGCGAAAATTTCAAAGATTTTAAGATCAGGGACTGCTTTTTTCCTTTGTGTGCAAAAAGACTATGCTCTCGGCTACTCATACATTCCAATCGGCGAGAGGAACAAACCAGAGAAATCTAGGAAAGGACCTAAATCGACATGCAACTGACAAATGCATGAGGTCAGAACTTCTGCTTAGTCCTGACTCAGACTCTAGGCTAACGCTATCTATTGTCAATCTCTACTTTTTTCGCAAGAGGTGGCAAACTTTTCTAGAAAGAAGAAACACAGAAATGAAAGAAAGCTTTAGAGCATACAGCATGAGAACAATGTCAGGGCTGGCAAGAAAAGATGATAAAGCAGAAAAATAGGTCAACCAAACAGAGGCATTAGAACTACCTTGTCCATTGTATACATGTAGTGCTCCCAGAGATGTGTGCAAAGCCATGCGCCACCCATTGGCCAGATTACATACTTAACTTTACCTGGAATTGTTGATGACTTGGCCCATATGTCAGTTTGGTGATGTACAACCCAACCTCTTGCTTCATAGTTAACCTGTAACATTCTCTAACAAGGTAAGAGGAGATTCTT
Organism: Eucalyptus grandis; assembly: GCF_016545825.1. Taxonomy (NCBI): domain Eukaryota; kingdom Viridiplantae; phylum Streptophyta; class Magnoliopsida; order Myrtales; family Myrtaceae; genus Eucalyptus; species Eucalyptus grandis. Next base: position 24,576,267 of record NC_052620.1, read on the forward strand.
TTTCATTTCATGTTCGACAACAGCTAGTATATGGTCAAACTGATTGTTGTGCAACTGATGATTTCAATATGCTCAATATTGTCCAAATCGAGAATGGAATTAGAAAAATTAAAGAGATTGAAGGATTGAGAAAGACGTCATGTGTTCTCTGTTGCACCTGAGCACTTCATATCACCTAATGTACAACCGTAACATTTGAAATGGAATGGTCCTTCTCGCATTGCCGTGGAAATTAAAAAGCATCATCTGGCAAATATGTAGGCTCATTATCTTGTATCACAATTCTCTAAGTCCAATACTTGAAACTTCACAAACAGAATGTGTAGGGGTAGATGATATAGGCTCCTGAAGACTGAAATTACTTGCTTTCATTTTCATGATGTCTGGTAGCACATACAAATCATTCGACACAAGAGTCTAGATCTTGCAGAACAATTAAAGTTGAAGTCTCACCTCCGCAGTTTTACTCCCATTAATGGACAAAGAGGAAAGAAAATCAAACAAAGGCTCCTGGCAATCAGCAAGATTGCAGGGAAGGCAAGGCCAATAGTTCATCTGAAGATTGATGTTCAAGTGAGGAGCACAACTGAGCAAAAGGAGGGGGTTCAGTCAGTGACTGTCCAAACATAATGTTCCTAAATGTAAATGCAAGCACATTTTATGATCAGCATCCTGCATTATTGAATTACTATCAATCGGATAATATCAACAGCACTATACAAGCATTACATACAACAATAAGAATTTAAATTAATATGTACTCAATGTAGTCCATTTTTCTTTTTACATCTTTGCAGGCATGTAGCAGGATGAACACTGGAGCACTGAAACACTAGAAGTAACTGGGGACTATGAGTAAACAAATGACATAAATGATCCAACAGCAAAAGTAATCCCAGAAAAGGAACTCGAACTCCAATGCAAATAAGGGAGATTCTGCTCTGCATATAGCAGAAAAGATTATGACAAATTAAGCTAACCATGCTCAAGCTCTCCCTCCGTTACTATCCCAGAAGCCACATTTGCCGAAGAACTAAAAACTACATTAAGAAATGTCGCCTAAAGCAACAGAAAGCACCACATCATGACTTTAGCTCACAATTGACACAAATTCCGAAGATATATCTAAAGTTGAACGCAATCGAGGGGTGACAAGATCAATGCAGAATGTATGAAGGGTGGAGGAATGGAAGACGAGAGAGAAGAAAGAAGAGCATTTGGAAGAAGATGAGATCACAAACACACTCCCAAATTGGTGCGATGTCTTGTTCCAGATTCCTTGAAGATTTGACACCTGGGTTCCAGGCCTCGAGCAAGAAATAAGTAAATAACGACCGAAATGGAATAATAACTCCAGAAAAGAAGGATCCTCATCAATTGCAAAAGACCTAATCCTATCAGCAGTAGATATTCTACCATTGCTGCTCCCCTTATTGTATGGACAAGTCACTGAAGAAGGTTCACCAGTCTTAGGAGACGCAAACCCCGTGGCACTGTTAGAGCTGGAACTTTTCTTAAGCTTAAGTGAAACACGTTGGAAAAGGTTCTGGTAGTCACTTAAATGACGTGCATAGAGCTCAGTATATGAAAGGTTTCTTATTGTTTTCAGCACACGGACTGCATCTGCAGTGGGATCCTTTTTAGATTCTGAAGGATCTACTAGAGGTCCATTAAATGAAGAAGCAGCCACTAATTGCAGAATAGCCCAATCTGAACCCTCAACCTTCAATGTTTTGTCATCCAAGACATTTATCATGCCAATGTCATCACTAATCTTTAGATCAAGAATGGCACAAAACTGTATTCCCTTGGGAGCATTATCATTTGCTTCTGGTGGAATTCTTTTGCCAGGACAAGCCCCCTCCATAATAATCTGGTTACTTCCCTTGACGTATGAATGATGGTGTAACTGGCTATCTAGAGACACTGTAAATGAAAGATATCCTGATTTGCTTGCAGATATCTTCATCACAATAACTTGGTCAGGATAAGATGAAAAGTACTCCCTTGAGAATTGTACATTGCCTACAGAATATCCAACTCTCACAGTAGCCGCGTTCAAGTCTAGTTCCCTGCTATATGTTTCTTCAGCATATGTAAGATGGAGATCATCAAAGTCCAGCTTGAGGTCCCCGAGGAGTTGGTAAACCTACATCATGACTGAAAAAGATTAGAGAAGGGTGTCATCGTAGACAGATGCTTTGTGTTCCCTAGCGATTGCTGACCAGAGGAGAGGAGCTTCAAAACGAGAAATACAATGAGAAGAAAATCTGAGGTATGCTAAATTAACGTGTCTGAAGAAAGGAATACAGGAATGATGATCAATTTGCATTGAGAGAGAAATGCTAGAAAATTAGTCTTTGAGAAGCTGCTAGTATTTTAAACATGACATATTTCAGCACCTGATGAGTAGCCGCCTCCTATAAACACATAGGCCATAGGAGGGCCACATTTTTATGACTGAGCTGATTCCAGCATGCTTGGTTCAGATGAGAATCAGGGTACCCCACAAATCGGGCATCTTCATTTCAATCTTAATTCATGGAAAAGCAAATAAGCGAGCAAATTATTGTGATAAATTCATGGATACATGGGCTTGCTAAGTCTAAGGATTGTTAATTTGTATCCTATCACTTGGCACCACCAACACCCAATTGAGCTCACAGAAGCCATAAATCATGAAACTATTCCTGGGTACAGACAAGTCATCTTCTTAATATGGAAATAAAATAAAATTCATGCATAAAGTAGATAAAGATACGTACTTCAGATGGACTTCCTAACATATAGACTGCTGCTGCAGAAGCATCAGCATATTCACCATCATCCACGAGCTTCCTGACCTCCGCCAAAGCCACTGGTACATTAGGATTAGTGTAGTTGCCCGGAATCCCAGTCCAGAGGGTGTCCTCTGCACAAAAGTTAACATTCAATCGGCTTGATGTACGTCTGCGCGATAAACTTTAACGAGTTATGATAGGTATACTAAAACCGATCCCTAAATTGCAATTGATCCTTTAAATAAGTGGGTCATATTCAATGTCAAAACTCTACACATCACCTATTAAACCATTTTCGTAAATCAGTCTGGGTACACCTAGACTTGTTCAACTTTAGTTGGCCTCAAACTTTCACACTCCGAAAACCCGGAAGAAGAAAACTTTTCGTTGTTCTTCAGTTTCCCGAAGAAACTGCTTCCTCATTTCACGTGTTCATCAGGAGAGAGGAGAAGAGGGATTCACCATTGAGTTGGAGAAGTTCTGAGGCAACGCCACCCCACACCATGGCTCCGAGACTGCCATTGCCGATTGGAGCAGCATCAGTGAAGTACTTGGCAGGCCCACTGAACGTCACTTTCAACGGCTCAGAATCGTCTGTGCGCTCCATCTTTCTCTAGTTAATTGCTCACAGTTGCAGAGAATGAGGACGAGAGAAGTGTTGATGACGGGCCAATAAAATGCACATTTATCAGTGAGCTCGAATGAGAAGGCTCGCAAACGGCCATACACATATAAACGAGAGAGATAAGTCGGATCATCGTTTCTTGGAGTGGTTTCAAATGTTAACTATCGGCAGAAAAGATTCAGAACACAGATGCTCGTGAGGGGGAGGAAAATGACCGTCTGTTGCTTACATTTGGACGTTTCTGCAATGCATGCAAAGTTCAAATATTCCTGTTGATGTGAACAAGGAGTAGAAGAAGACTTTGAATATACTTATTTTATGAAAGAATGATGCGGAGTGGTGGGCAAATAAGATTACAGTGTTACAACTATACCAAAGCTTGTATCTTCTAGTGGCATCGCCCAGATCATCGAAGTTAATCGTTTTTCTATTACTCGAACGGAAGCCTGGTGCAGTTTGCTGTTTGCCCACTAAAGGATTCAATTCGTGATTAGAGAACCATCTTGCTTTTGAGTGTTTCAAGGAATACGTGCAACATATTCATGGATAGAGCAGCGATGACCTTTCATCACAGGCACCGCGAAGCCAACACCTCTGCTGATTGGCTTCCCAACTGTGGAAGGTACCAAACTGGATTTCCCAATGCATGAATTACAGATGCTGTTGTTTTACAATGATGAAAACGCTCCGGCCCTAGAACCGTTGTATCCAGAATCCAGGCCAATTTTCGTGATGTCATAAAAATTAAAGAATAGTAAGCGTGAATTATAATCACAACTGACAGACTTCTCAGTCAAACTTCTAACGGAGGATCTCATTTTTGCTTCCCATGCCTCTCGAAGGTTCTCTTGCACAATCCCAATCAACAAAATGCTTCAGAGCACACTAGCATGGCATGAGTATAGTAAATCTGCATATTACTTGGTAGTCAGGTCACATTACCATATAAGGTTGAGAGAACTCAAAAGCAACAACAGCTAAATAAAAGTTGAGCAAAAAGAAAGGATGGTCCCAAACTTTTATAGGTTCCTAACATTCTTTTTTTATTTTTTATTTTTCTTCTGTTGGGAACACATGACGTAAAGCGTCCTAAAGGGAGCATGTCTTCATGAGGCTCAACTGTCCATTGAATGTGTAGACTCTATGAGAGGCAATATCTACTGTCACTGAAGTTCCCTTGTAGTGCAACTTGTGAAGAGAGATTTGGTCCTTCGACCAAACATCGACTTCATTGAGGTCTCCATCACTCCAGCGGATGTTGACCGTGACCCCTCCACGCGCTTTCAATCCATTCACCCAACCATTCCCCCATTTGTCCCGGGGAAGAGCAGGAAGCAAGTATAAATCCTTAACAGTGCTCTGCACAAGCAATTCTGCAACCGCTGCTATAAAGCTGATCCAAGATGAAAGGCAAAAACCGGATTAAGTAATGTTACCAATTCCCAGGACTCCTCCATTGCTCTTACTTAATTATCAAAAAATAGTTCATTCACTGGAATGGTAGGATATTAAGTAGAAAAAGGGACTTCAAAGAATCTCTTCTAGAGTCGACTCAAAGTAAGAAATTTGTCATACAAACTCTATGGGAGATGGGCAAAAGGTAACACTCTTTCAAGTCACATGAAGTAGATATTGGATTGTTAAATATCACATCGTTAATTCATAAAAGAAAAGGAAAAACTATGGTTTTTGCATCTAAAAATTTGACGTCTAAGGCAGTCACAGTGCGAGCACTGAGAGATATATGTGTAGGTTTCTAAATTCACAAGGTACAAATTGAAATCTTTATTTACAATGTCCAATGGGACTAATGATATATGTGAAGTTTCAAAATTGAGGCAGTCACAATCATATTCCAGAGTTCCAATTTGAGAAACATTGTAGCTGAAAAAGAGAGGATCGAAAAACAAAGGGTTTTTTCAATAAATCACTCAATATACTGGTCCCGAGAGATTGTGTTCACACCATGATCATTCCCTATAGAAAACACATAATATCTTCTTACCCAAAGTTGGCATCAATCTGGAAAGGAGGATGTGCAGCAAATAAGTTACTATATAGTCCTCCATGGAAGGACACCTCATGATCTGGATCCACCAAGGTAATCAAACGCTTGACCATCCGATACGCATGCTCACTGCTATGGAGTCGTGCCCAGAGAGCGATTTTCCATGTTGTAGACCATCCTGGACCATCCTCTCCTGAACCAATCACAAAAAAGTTAGAAAACCATCCAACTATCTCGCTAGCAGCGTCACAGCATAAGAGTTCCAAGTTGAAGACCACTTCAGACTCTCATTTAATCTGAGCTTATGAAAGATGCAGCAGAGAAGTTGTGCTAGCCTGATCTTTGTTACAGTCACATGATAATCAAATAAACAACTGTCGTATAGAAAAAGAAAGATGTCCAATGAATGAGCACATTCCTCAGACCAATATTTGCATTTAAAATGGTGTGTAAAGCATTCGCCAACCTCAACACCCCCCCCCAAAAGGCCAAAAAAAAAAAAAAAAAAAAAAAACACTCCCGCAGCCCCCAGATGATCAAGAACACAAAACTTAAATACTGATCCAGCCACAAGAAGCAGACCTCTTTTATAAAGGGATTTCTCAGCAGCAGTACAGAGATCAGGAGTGAGTTCCCAAGTTATTGTGTGTCCCGGAAACAGGCCAAAAAGGTGAGAAAGATGACGATGATGGATGTCTGGATCCTTGAAATCTAGTGCCTGCCTTCACAGGAAGTACTGGTTAGACCACAAAGATAGGCGGCCTTTGTACTGAAAAAGAAAAATTACAATGATTGTTCTTGGGCTGAACTTGAGGAAGAGCAGAAAGCATTTAAACCACCACATACCCATTCCATGATAGAACCATCCATGGCTATTTTAATTGGACGAAGCCTTGTCTGAGCCTTCTGCACTTTATTGACAAGATCACTATTGGTATACCCTAGAACCTGTCATTCAGAACTTCATTTCAAAGTTGTAAAAGCTATGAAGCAGGAGAGAGCTAATTTTTCTGCCTATTTGGATGAGGCTTCACCTCAGCAGCAGCAACAACTCCAGAGAACACTTCCTTTATGATTGCCATGTCCATTGTTGTTGAGTAACTCACACTAGCAGGCTTACCATTGGGAGCAATAAAGCTATGTTCTGGAGATGTTGAAGGGTTGGTTTCAAGGTATCCATCAGGGCCTTCAATCAACCAGTCCAACAGGAACAGTGCACATCCTTCCAACAAAGGATAAGCCTTGTTCCTGAGGAACTCCTGTTTAATATCAAGCATCTGAAATTTTCAGCACATACCTAGCAAATAGTGCAATCCGATATAACCAGAGAGAGATGCACATTGCAGCTACATAATAAATACGTGGCTTTTCAAGATAAAGCAAGAGACTATCTTTAGATTTTCGAAGATGATAATTGCTTTTCCTATTGATGCAGAATAGCTATTATGTCAGTTCTGGATATAAAACTCTGATCTGCAAAAGTAATAGCTAGAGAAAACTAGAAAAAGCCTAAAAGTCATTAAGGAGCTGAAAAATAAGAGGGCCAGAACTTATGCTTAGGCTTGACTCACACTCAAGGCTAATGCTATCATTGTGATCTCTCGTGCTGCAAGGGGAAACAACTTCTGGGAATCTAAAGGAAAAGAAAGAAAGAAACAGCGAAAAAGCTTCAGATCACAAAGCTTGAGATAGCATAGTGACCTCTGAGAAACCTTGTAATGCCATCAGGTCAAAGAATCTCTCTGCTAATTAATGCAAGTACATGATATAAGCATTGATCCATTTCTGCCTTGCAGGAAAGGAAGACGATAAATCAGAAAAAAATTTCCACTGAACATGGTGGCATTGGAACTACCTTGTCCATTGTATATTTATAGTGCTCCCAGAGATGCGTGCAAAGCCATGCGCCACCCATTGCCCACATTGCCCACACAACATCACCTGAAACTGGCGATGACTTTGCCCATATATCAGTTTTATGGTGTACGACCCAACCTCTTGCCCCATAGTTAACCTGTAACATTCTCAGACAAGGTAAGAGAGGATTTTATTTTGATTTGCAGTCAACAACAATGAGCTAGTACATGGTCAAACTGATTCTTTGACAGTGAGAATTTGAGTATGCTCAACAATTTTCTCAAAATTGAGGAAGGGTTTAAAATTAGAAAAATCACAGAGATTGAAGGATCAAGACAGACATCACGTGTTCCATTTTGTACATGATCGCTTCTTATCACCTAATATGCTAGCAGAACTTCTGCAATGCAATGGTCCACACAGCATTATTTTCAAACTCAAATTTTCTTTTTCTGCTGGAATCTACCTCACCAAAGAGAATGGAACCTCGCAAACATCGGGAAAACTTATGGACCCATCATCTTATCTCATAATTCTCTGAGTCCACATGCTTAAAACCTTTCAAACAGAATGCCTTGTGACACAGATGACATTGGCTCCTGAAGAGTGAAACTACTTGCTTTCATTTTCCAACTATCTGACAGATATAAACTATGCAGTCACAGAAGGCAGATTCTTGCAGAACCATTAAAGTTGAATACTCACTTTTGCAGTTTCACTCCCATTCACTGATAAAGAGGAAAGAAAATCAAACAAAGCCTCCTGGCACTCGGCAAGATTGCAGGGAAGGCAAGGCCAATAGTTCATTTCAAGATTGATGTTCATATGAGGAGCCGAACTGAGCAAAAGGAGGGGATTCGGTCAGTGACTGTCCACACATAGTTTCCCTAAAAGTAGCTGCAAGCACATAACATTAACAGCACCCTGCATTAGAGAAGTACTATCAATCGGAATCCATCCGCGATACTATAAATGCTGTTTGTTGACAAGCATTTTAAGTAATATCTACTACATGCAAGCCGTTTCTTTTTTCATCATCCTCTCTCTTTGCATGATAATCTAGAGTGACAAGATCAGAAAGAAAAGCATGGTGATGACAAGAACAAAGCAGAATGAATTAAGGGTGGAGAAAAACAAAACAAAAGAAAGTGAAAGTAACAAATCGCATTAGATAACTAGTTAGACCAATATATGAAAAGTAGAGATCTGGCTTAGAAAGAAAAGCATTTGGAAGAAATCGAGATCACAAAACCTACTCCCATTTTGGTGCAACATCCTTGTTCCAAATTCCTTGAAGATTTGCCACCTGGGTTCCAGGCCTCGAGCAAGAAATAAGTAAATAGCGACCAAATTGGAATAACAACTCCACCAGAAAAGGATCTTCATCATTTGCAAAAGACTTAATCCTATCAGCAGTAGTTATTTTACCACTCTCATTTCCCTTATTGCATGGATCAGTAATTGAAGAAGGTTCACCGGTCACAAGGGACGCATTTCCCATGGCACTAGGAGAGCTGGAACTTTTCCTTAACTTAAGTGAAACACGTTGGAAAAGGTTCTGGTAGTCACTCAAATGGTGTGCATAGAGCTCAGCATATGAAAGATTTCGTATTGATTTTAGTGCACGAACTGCATCTGCAGTGGGATCCCTTTTAGACTCTGAAGGGTTTGTTAGAGGTCCATCAAAAGAAGAAGCAGCCACTAAACAGAGAATAGCCCAATCTGCGCCCTCAACTTTCAATTTTTTGTCTTCCAAGATACTTATCGTGCCCCTCTCATCACTAATCTTTAGATCAAGAATGCTGCAAAACTGAATTCCCTTGGGATCATTATCATTTACTTCAGGTGGAATTCTTTTACCAGGACAAGAACCCTCCATAATAATTTGGTTACTTCCCTCGACATATGAATGATGTTGTAACTGGCTATCTAGAGACACTGTAAATGAAACGTATCCGGATTTGCTTGCAGATATTTTCATCACAATAACTTGGTCAGGATAAGATGAAAAGTACTCCCTTGAGAATTGTACATTGCCTACAGAATATCCAACTCTCACAGTAGCAGTGTTCAAGTCTAGTTCCCTGCTATATGTTTCTTCAGCATATGTAAGATGGAGGTAATCAAAGTCCAGCTTGAGGTCCCCGAGGAGTTGGTAAGCCTACATCAACATTGAAAAGGTTAGAGGGGGATCGTTGAAAATATGTAATGAGTAGAAAACATTTATATGATCATGTATAAAGAACAAAAAGTAAATGTATAGCAATTAGCCTGCAGTCAGAGACAAACGCCAGAAGATTAGTATAAAGAACTTGCTATGCAATTAGTAACATATTCCAGAACCTGATATGTAGCTCCAGCTACAGTTATCCACAGGCCATAGGAAAAGCCACATTCTCTTAACTCAATGCTGATTCTGGCACGCATAGTTTGGTTGAGTATAAACGGATGAAATTCAACTTTGGTCGATAATAGAACGAAGGAGACTCATTATCTTGCGTTTTTCTTGAGAAATCATGTCAAGAGGCCACAATCAACCATTAATGTTGATCGCACTCTTAATTCACGGAAAAGCAACTATGAGAGTTGCTTAGGTAAGATTAATTCATCATTCCGTGAACTCACTAAGTCTAAATTCTGGTAGAAGTGTATACTAGCACGTGACATCACAAATACCTAATTAAGCTTACAGACACCATGAATCAGGAAATTAAACATTGGTACAAGCACAACATTGTAGTAACATGAAAATAAAAATCATCGTTAAAGTAGATAGAGAGTACTTCAGAAAGATTTCCTAGCAAATTGACTGCTGCTGCAGTGGCGTCAGCATATTCACCATCATCCACGAGCTTCCTGACATCTGCTAACACTGCTGGTACACGAGGATCAGTGTAATTCCCTGGAGTCCCAGTCCAGAGAGTATCCTCTACACAAAAGTCAACATTCAATCAGCTTGATGTGCACATGTATCAGACCTTAGCAGGCGCATGACCTGATCAATCAATCAGATTCCGGTATTTGTTTATACAGCACGAGACATTTATAATCTGTACCTCAGGACAATTAGCTTCGCAATTGGTATATATAGACTACGAGGACAATGCCAGATTCAATCAACGCAAGAATTGATAAACCTAGCAAAGAATGCTGATCTCAGAAGTCGGAAATTCCTAAAAGTTTGACGAGAAAGCACTAATGAACCACTCCTCCAAGCATGAACGATGACTGTACTGAGTAACTTCCGAACATCAGGCAGTACCAGAAAGAGAAAAAATTTCCCGGTAAATTGGTCTTGCGGAGAGAGAACTGTCTAGGATTTCCTAAAGGGTGTCCGAAGTACTTGTCAAAACAATCAAACACCGAAAAGTTGCGATTTTCAGTGAATTAAAAATCGAAACTTTCTTGTTCCCCCGGCATTACGCACCCCTTAAAGAATTCGTAACCGGCATATATAAATTTCATTTCCACGGAAACGAGAAGGCCGATAGCTCCACCAGCACCAAAAAAAGAAACTTTCTTAGAGCTTCTTGCAGAGGAAAAAGGAGAGAGAAGCGGCTCACCGTTGAGCTGGAGAAGTTCCGAGGCCACGCCGCCCCACACCATGGCTCCGAGCCTGCCATTGCCGATCGGAGCGGCGTCGGTGAAGTACTTGGCGGGCCCACCGAAAGTGACCTTCAAAGGCTCGGGCTCGTCCGCCCGCTCCATCAAGATCGGGCCTTTCTCGCTCGTCCGCACGGTCGCAGCACACTGACTGCTAGTTGAGAAGCGTCGAGGAGGCGACCGGAAGATACGAAGCACGTCGAGCTTCTTTTGCGCCTTCGGACGAGAAAAGAGCACGTCGTCGTCATGAAGAAAACTTCGTACAATGATTGCTGCTTCGAACCGGACATGACGGTATCGGACAGAAGTCTCTTGAGAGGTGGAGAATGTTTGTCGCGGCACAGATCCGATGGACAGTGGATCCTTACCTTTCCACATCCCCGTTCTAAAAAAAATCAATTTTTTAAGTATACTGTATTTGTCACAGTATGATTACGTAAATAGTCCACCAGTGAACTTACCCTGAAGTTTTTGTTCCTAAACCATAAAAAAAAAATTAAGTTTTCATTCCATCGGGAGCAATAATTTAGGTATAAATTAAACGTGGGTTAAAGTTAAGAGATCATTTGCATTATTTTTTCTTTCATTAAATGCTTAAAAATAAGAAGTACTATCAATTACTTTTTCTTTTTTTTTTTTGGGTAATTGACATGGAATTTTTTCACGCTATGGTTGAAGCAGAGACAAAGAAGCCAACGCTCTGGCACGGTTTCACCTGGATTGCAGTTGTCCATCCTCAGCTGTGTCATGCCGGCATTCAAGGTCTAGAGCTAATCTCTGCACGATGATGATCCGACAATGCCCGTTTTATCTGGGATTTTTATTGCTCATTTGGTACGCTAACATGCCAAAAGTATAGAACTGACATGCTGAGCTGAGGCAGTCTACTGTAGTGAAAACTCAAAACTCCCTCAAAGGAAAAGAGATGGACCGCCAATCAACGAAGAATTACTACTAGAGCTGCTTTCACACGTTCCAGGGATGAACACGATGCTCTCTTCTGCTGTAAAGGGTCGGTTCTCAAAGAGAGTTCATCCTCGTGCACTTCAGTCGCTTGTTGAACGTGTAGACTTTGCCCGGGGATAATTTTGCCGTGACTTTAGCTCCTCTGTAATGTAATTGCCTAATAGCATTGTGATTTTCTGACCAAAGGCCCACTTCGTGCATCTCTGCTCCTTTCCAGCATATGTTGACCGTAACTCCCCCTCTTGCCTTCAATCCTTTCACACAACCATTGGGCCATTTATCCCGGGGAAGAGCAGGAAGCAAGAGCAGGTCCTTCATGGTGCTCTGGACGAGCATCTCAGCAACTGCAGCGGAAAAGCTGATGGAAGTTGAAAAGAGTTAGTACAGTGAAATTGGCTCAAGGAGCAATACTAGATATACTAATCGTCTGAGAATGTCAATATCTTTGTCACCATTCTACTATTTTCTCAAATCTAGCATCGCAAATTCAGATGAGTTGCACATCCAGAGAACTCAAAGCTCTTAACACGTCAAAATGAATTGATCGTGTGCAGTTGGACATATTGAAGCGTACATGCTTACCCAAAATTTGCATCAATTTGAAATGGAGGGTGTGCTGTGAACAAATTACTGTATAATCCTCCTTCAAAGCTGCTTTCATGATCTGGATCAACCAAGTTGAACAAGTGCTTCACCATCCTATACGCATGCTCACTATTATGGAGACGTGCCCAGAGCGCAATTTTCCACGTAGTTGACCATCCCGGGCCCTCCTCCCCTGTATTATGTTTCAAATTATGAAGCAACGCTGCTGCTTCACACTCGAGTACAATTATTCAGGCTGCATGAAAATTTGAACACAATTTTGCATATTGATTGGAACTACTTCTTCAATTTACGTCTGAACGACCCCTACTCTGATGTCATACCATTTTTTTTCATAAATAGACAGAAAAACCTTAAGCAAATAGGTCATACTATCAAACCTCTTTTATAGAGGGTATAATCTGCGGCTCTGCAGAGGTCTGGAGTTTTGTCAACACTTATTGTGTGTCCTGGAAATAGACCGAAAAGATGTGACACATGTCTGTGATGGACATCAGGATCTTCAAAATCCTCCGCCTACCAAATTACAGAGAAATCCTCAGGCCAAAGAGATGAGGGCTCCAGCATGTCTACACTACAGTATGTGAAAAAGATATGGTATGTACTAAAGAACTGACACCATAGAACTTTACATACCCATTCCATGATGGAACCATCTCTTGCAATTTTTGTTGGTGGAAGCCTTTTCTGAGCCTCCTGGACTTTCAGAATAAGTGCATCGCCATTCTTTCCCAATATCTGTGCATAAAGATTAACATGGATATGACTAGAGAACACATAAAGATAACAAATCACCAGTGCCTGGCTATAGCATAACAGAGTCACCTCGGCAGCAGCAACAATTTCCATAAACACTTCTTTGATGATGGCGATGTCCATAGTTGTTGAGTAGCTCACACTCGCAGGTTTGCCATCTGGAGCAGTAAAAGTGTGCTCTGGAGAAGTCGAGGGGTTGGTTTCCAAGTAGCCCCCCCGACCTTCAATCAACCAGTCCAACAGAAATGCTGCACATCCTTCCAACAATGGGTACGCCTTACTTTTTAGAAAATCCTAATGTTGCAGAAAGTATTAGCAATTCCTTAATTACTAGAGAGGGAGATGAGGATGCATGTGTGCTGTGACCTTTGCAACTCTCAAACATTGAATACGGAAAGACAAGCGATATTAAGGAGTGTGAAAAAACCATCATAATCATAAGCCTCTCAAACATTCAAATCCCCCAGATGACAAGCCCATGCCAACAACTTCCTTAAACCTGATATTTGAAGATGAGCCTTACTTTGTCCAAGGTATAGGCGTAATGCTCCCACAAATGCGTACAAAGCCATGCTCCACCCATAGGCCATAGAGCCCAGACTGCTTCACCTCGATCAGGAGATGTTTTTGCCCATATGTCAGACACTTGATGTGCAACCCAACCACTTGCCTCATAATTAACCTAAATCATCCAAAAAGCATATACCAGATTACCTTAAAGAAAATGTCCATAACATTGATTATGATGATTGAACAACTGGAGGCCATAAAGGCTCAAGCAGGCTCTAATAACATAATTATTCATCAAGATTTCAACTACGAGGAAACCATCAACTAGAAAATCCTGGTATCACGACACAAATAGGTGCAATGATTTCAAAGTTCAATTTGTGTCCTCTTCCCACTACCTCATTTAGGAAGGAACACTAGATTGCCAACAACATGGTCAAAAGTCACATATACTGTGCTTCCATGCAGCAATAGAATAGAATATTAGTCTTTTCTTTTTGGTAAAAAATAGAATAGAATATTAGTCCACCTTGGCGAAATACAAGCTCAAACAGATCTTTTAATTACATCAGCAGGGTATCACATAAAAAGGTAATGAGGCTTTTGTTACCTCTTAACATGACAGGATCTGTGGCACTCTTGAAGTAATTGCAGAATACGCATGCCAGAAGTGAAAAAAGAAATATAATAACAAAGACAGATCCTCTTTACCTTAGCTGTTTTACTTCCATTGACCGATAGTGAAGAAATGAAATCAAATAAGGGCTCCTGACATTCCTTGAGATTGCAAGAAAGTGAAGGCCAATAGTTCATTTGGAGATTAATATTCAAGTGAGGAGCAGCACTGAGTGAAAGGGTAGAAGTATAGTTACTAATTTATATATCAGCATAATAAAACTTTTATATACATGAAGCAGAAAAAATTGGCAAAATAGAGAAAGATGATAATGATGACAGCGACAACAAGTCACTGATGAAGGTGATGCAGAACACAGGATAAAGTGACATACTCCCATGCTGGCTCGATATCTTTATTCCAAATACCCTGCAAGTTTGACACTTGGGTTCCTGGCCGTGAACTAGAAATAAGCAAGTATCGACCATATTGAAACAGAAGTTCCACCAAAGAAGGATCTTCGTCTGTCTGAAAAGATTTCACTCTCTCTGCAGTAGAAATAGTATCACTGTCCTTGATCAAGGAGACGGATGCAGAAGACAGGACTCTGTTTATTTCAAGAGACTTGTCCTTCAAGGCAGGTTTAGCATTCTTTGAAAGCTGCAAAGAAGCTCGATGGAAAAGACTCTGGTAGTCATTCAGATGGCGCGAAAGAAGATCAGAATATGACAACTTCCTTATTGATTCCATAAATCTGATGGACTCTGAAGTAGGATCTCTGGGAGAATCTGAGGGCTTGGTGAATGGATCCTTAAATGAAGATGAAGCAACCAGAAGCAGGACTGCCCAATCTGAACCCTCAACCACCAACCTTTTGTTGTCCAGAACATTTATTGTTCCCTGGCCATCACTAATCAGCAGATGAAGAACTGCAGCAAATTGAACTCCCTTAGGGTTATCATTTGCATTCACTTTTGGAGAAATCCTTTGACCAGGGCAACTCCCTTCCATTACTATTTCAACTTTGCCATTTACATAAGTATGATGATGTAACTTGCTATCAAGAGAAACTGTAAACGAGATAGATCCTGGCTTGTCTGCAGAAAGCTTCATCACCACAACTTGATCAGGACAAGAAGCAAAATATTCCCTAGTGAATTCCACATCATTGACCGAATACTTTACAGTAACTGTAGCAGTGTCCAAGTCTAGCTCTCTGTGGTATGTCTCTTCTGCATATGAACGATGGGAATCATCAAAGTCAAGCTTAATGTCCCCGAGAAGTTGGTAGACCTTCAACAGAATCGTGAAAAGAATATAGTGAGTATATGCATGCCTCAGGCATTAGCCAGATCCAACCCTTTAACAAATGAAATAGGACCAGACTAGACAACACAACAAACGATACATTTTGTGGATTCATCCTTGTACCAGGTTGGGCAAACCTTAAATGTGACGTAAAAATGAAATGTTTATTGCACAAATCACGGCAAACCCAGTAGAAAACAAAAGCATAAAATGAAAGTTAAATCGAGAGAGATCTTTACATCAGAAGGATGATCTGACAACTTCACTGCTGCTGCAGTTGCCTCAGCATATTGGCCCTCATCAACAAGCTTTCTGACTTTGGATAGTGCCTCAGGAGCATTGGGATCAGCATAGTTGCCGGGAACTCCAGTCCAGAGCGTGTCCTCTGCATAAAGAAATGATGAGCACACCGTAGAGAGAATTTAGTTTACTATGTTGTGGAGATGGTGAAGAATACTATGCTCAAAACTTAAGATCCAATCATCCTTTTTTTCCATCTTCCTCGATGCATCACAGCAACATCATGTTACTTTAAAAAACTAGAGTAAAGCCTAGAGATCTTGATGGTCAATTTCAAGCAGAGTTGAGCAAAGCAACATCGATGCCGGGATGTTATTCTCAAAACTTAAGTTCCTATTGGCACTGTTTATTTATCTTTCTTGACACATCCCAACAAAAAAAACCTGTTACTTTTAAAACTGCAGGATATCCTGCCCATTGAAGATCAACGATAGAAAAACAGAGTCGAGCACATTATAATTAAACATCAATGACAAAGCACTTAAAGTGCAGTAAACATTGCAGCAGAGGTTTCAGAAACAAATGAAGGCAACTTCATCATCTTTTTGATCAAAATACACGCCCACCACGAACTATGGCAACAAGCGTGGTCCACATCAGCTGTGGCCCGTGAATTTTGCATTGTGACGACACAATAATCCGCCAATGCGCCTCCAAAAGCAATATTGTCCCCCAAATTGTGATCGTTAATGCAGGATAACTACACTACCAAAATTTAATGTTGTTTAGTCTGAACTACGGATATTGAGAATCAAATACCCACTGATCAAAATTTAAACTTCGCAACTCTAAACCGTCCAAGAATAATTCTTTTAGTCCAGCAACAAACTAACAATCCACAATCTTAAAAATTCCAAAGATCCAAGATTTTCCACTCCTACATTTTCAGCATCCAACTATCGTCTTTCCCCGTCAGGAGACCAAGCAAGCAAGAACGTCAAGTCTCTGCATTTTAAGCGCAAGAACTGCGAAAGAGTACCATTGAGCTGGAGAGTCTCCGAGAGGACGCTGCCCCAGACCATGGCTCCGAGCCGCCCATTCCCGATGGGAAAAGCATCGGTCCAGTGCTTCGCGGGCTCGCCCGACGTTATCTTCAACGGCCCGGGATCCTCTGCATCCGATCCCACCGGCAACCCACTCGGGCTCCAGTGATCTTTCTCCCTCGGCTTCGAAACCAGAACCCACCCCTCATCTTCCATTGCCATCACCGACAGAGAGAACCAGGCAAGAAGAAAGAGAAACTGCCCAAGAGCCGAGCCAGCGAAGGAGATGACAAAAACGACACCTTTCCAAGCCCGGAACCCGTAAATGGGCAATCAGAAAGGGACAGGAAAAGGCTGTTGGGTGAGTGAGCGAAAAGGGCGGTGGGCTAGTGAGAGAGTGGGGCTCAGAGAGAGAGAGAGAGAGAGAGAGAGAGAGCAGAGCAGAGCAGGGAATATGGTTCACGCGGCAATGTTGTCCAGTTGTATGGAGAATGGACCCACGAAGCAAGCGGGATCCATGTTCTCTTCCTCCCTTCGGGTTCCTTAAATTCTGCCTCTGACGTCGTTAACGTTACTCGAGGCAGGGGGATCACGGGGAACCTCGAGCGGAAGAGAGATTTCTTTTGCTAATCAACCGTTCCGCTTTCCTCGTCCACGAAGCGCGGCGGCGATTCGTCCAAATCTTTTCTCTCAATCCCTGGATCCGTGAACTTCGATGAGGTGTCCTAAAGTTGCATGGCAGGAGATCAGACAACGTTTTTTTTTTTTAATAGTACGGAGATTAATGTCGGGCCAAATCTTTGTGATTCGAGTGTCGGAGAGCATGCTCATTTTTTAATGGCGAGTCGCCGCGACGGGAGAGAACCAGGAGCCCGTGCTCCAGGCCCGTCATGGCTAGCATGGGCTTTTCCAGGTGGATCGTCAGAAACGATTCGAATGAAACAGTGGGCTGCCAATCTAAACCCATTTCAGAATATTCGGAAAGGCGACGGGTAGGGATTTCACCACGGTCGCGTATTCTCTTAGGATCTCGGTTGGAAACCATGGGCCTATGCGGTCCGTATGACGGACCGGGAGTCTAGTTTACCAAATCCGATGAGGACTTAATCAGATGTCGATGGATGCCGAATACCTTCACTTTATAAAAAGGATGTCCGTTCGGAAAGTGATGAAGCCAAAGCTGGTATATGGGCAGACCGTTAGCCGATTCGCGCTTCGAGCCTTGGTAAGCTCAAGTAGGCACCATGCCCCTAGTGGGGTCTAATTGTTTAGTTTTAACGTCAAATTTGTGAGTATGCATGATTCGCTCTTGGGCTTAATTGAGCTATCGTTCTCGCTTCACTCAAAGTAGAATGTGAAGTCCGTCTTTCAAGCCCGTGCTTTTCTATACTACGGGCCTTAGGATGGGCTTTTCAGTGGGTGTACGGGCTTTTCAGTGTGTGTACCCCTTGCTTTCGCTAATCTCCAACTGAGCAAGCCGTCCCATTCTACCCGGTGACCAGACAGAACCGACCATGAAAACAAGTCCAACTCCTGGTTCCAATAAAAAAAGGATCCGATTTCCAATTCTAAAAACTTGAAAATAAGTTCAATTCAAAAAATAGGGTAAGTTCCAAAATCAGTTCTAAGGCAAATAGAGTACGTTCCACATTCTTAATTAAAAATTAAAACTTAATTAAAAATTAAAAATCGATTCTAACATTGGAACCTATGATCACCCTTTTTAGAAAGTTATCAGTAATCAGTTTCTATGGAAAATGAAAAGTTACACATGTACTTACAGCATCAATATCAGCCAAGACACAAGCCTATGCCCAAGCCAAAGCAGCTGGGCAAAAAGACAGCTGCTCGTGACTCTGTTCTTCACAATCACAAAACAACCAAAACACCCACACTTGCCCTTCCACTTCTTTTTTGTTCTTTCGCATTTCCCCGCCCCAATCATTTCATCAGTACTGTTCTTTCTTCACCCTCAAGAAAAGGAAGATGTACCATCTTTTGCACTACTGGTTTTCTCTTCACCTACCTTTTTATGCTAAGTTTTGCCACATCTTTCCTTGGCCTTTTTCCTTCAAAAAGTCATGGCAAGCAGAGTCCCATCACTCCTCTCCAAAAGTACCCTACCTTTGCCCTAAAACTGGGAAACTGAGGCTGGTGATTTCTTCTATCTCTTTTACTCTTTGGTGGAAGAAGAAGAAAAGCTGGTGGCCATTGAAGGTGACCAAAGATCAGCTCCATTATTGCTACTTTGCAAGTGATAAGTGCATGCCATGGGGACTAGGCACAGTCCTCTGCTCCTCAGGTCCTTACTTGATCCTTCTTGTCCACCGTTTTCTCCAAACTCCTAATAAAGATCATGGAGAGGAAAAGAAAATTTAGTTGAAGCACAACCTTTGAGACATTGGAATCATTTTCCTACATTAGGGATGGAAAATCAATACTATCAAACCATATGCATATACAATTACTCATCATATTGCTAAAGCACGATACACTATAATGTTTCATGTCCCCCAAACCCTCACCATTCTCAGTTCAACCGGCCTTAATTTTGTCGACCGAACTTATAATTTTGCTACAGCGAATTGCCGAGCCAAACTGGCAACTCCCGATTGATATTTTGCTCCTGTTTCCACAAGGAATGTTGCACCCCTGTTAACTTTCTCATAAGAAAAGTGATTTGTGTGACCTATATTGTTGTTCAAGGGCAGGCTGTTAATGGCCACAGCCCATCATTGACCCAGCCAGCCCGTGACCATGTCGCTGGTCCACAGGTTCTGCGTATGCCTAGCACGGGTGGGACAATTATGAAGTCAAACCGTCAAGCGTGCAGTCTAATGCTCTTACAAAAACTGGTGTCTTAAACAAAGTGTAGTCCCATAAATTTGTAATAGATATCCGAGTCACATGCGGAATCCGCGCATAAATTTGTCCTATCCGGATTTCTATCCGACCCAATAATGCTCTTTTTCCTTGTAAAAGATTGCTCGCGAGTGACGTCGATGTTGTATTTATATCTGAACTGAGGATAGACACGCAAACAGAAACACAGAGAGAAATCATAAACTTACAGGGAGGAGGTGGGTTGGTGTGGATGGCTGTTGGAGATAAGGAGAGCACAGGACCTGAACCTGTTCATGCAGGAACTTGATGTATCCCATCGCTTCGTGCAGCACTGACGCCGTATCTGTCTGCACATTTTCCAGTTCCCCACAAAACAAAACAAAACAATAGTAGTGAACCACTCTTCGATTTCCCATATTTTGACTTGTTTGTTTTTTGTCTTCTCGTTTAAGGATTTATTTCGTCATCAGATATGCAAGAAATTTAAAAAAAAAAAAAAAGTTTTCACCTTTCCGAAGGGTGAAACCAGCTGCTGCAGCGTCAGGATTCGCTCCCCAAGCTTCTCTCTCCTCCCCTGCTGTTCGAAACAGAGCTCATTATTGATTTCCCAGACAGAGAAGAAAGAGAAGTTAATTAATTTGGTACATGCAAATGTTGCTCATGTTAATCTGACCTTTGGAAGAGCTTTTGAAGGAGGGCTCTGAATTTTGCTCTTTTTACTAGTTTTTCGGATTGGGACATCATCCTTGGAAGTTACTAACGATTCCTGACTAGACCCTCCTCTCTTCCTCTGCTTGTTCAAAGAATCCCCACAAACGAAAAGGCAGAATATTTCAGTAGACAACAAGATGAACTCAATATGCACGATGACGTCTTGCTAGGGAATGCAAGTACTGCTTACCCTGGGCTTGCGAGGTGCGTTGCAGCTTGTGCTTTTAGTGCAGGAGGGAGGAGGAAGTGAAGCAGAAGCAGGAGGAGTGCATGCGACCGTGGCTTGTTGGCTCTGATGGAAAAGCAGAGACCGGCCTCGCTCTTCAGCTACGTCTCTTCCGAAACAGAGCATCTGGGGAGACTTCTTGTCCTTCGGGAAGATGAAGCTCTGCTTTTCCATCGCGGGCTCTACACCCTCCACCCCATTCGCCAGAAGCAACTGACAGAAACTTCCGCTCTCATCAACGTTGTCTTCCTCTGCAAAATCTACCTCGTCCGCCATCATTAAAACCCTCTCGCTGCTCAAAATAGATTTTTCTTTTTCTTTTTTCGGGCTCACTCACGGTGGGGAGAGAGAGAGAGAGAGAGAGAGAGAAGGGGGGGACTTGGGAGAAAACAACGGAAGCTTCTTCTTCTTCCTTGGACCCCTTTAAATTCTTAAATTCTTTCCGAGCGAGAGTGAAAACATAGGTGTCAATGGTTAAAGACGGTACGTGGTGAAAATGGGAAAACGAAAGGGCAGCGATGGGATTTCCGAGGAGGAGGTGGAGGGAGGGGAGGGGGGTTTTGCTTCGGTAATCTGGCTTGGAGATTGGATTTAGCGAGCGGAGTTTAGTTTCAGTCAAACCACCACGCCCGGCCCGAGAAAACCGGAGTGCACTGTGTTTTGCACCTCGTTTACACCCTCCAACGCAATCTCTCTCTCTCTCTCTCTCTCTCTCTCTCTCGCAGCTCAGTCCTCCCGGGCCAGGACGAGAAAAATTGAAATACGATCGCTGACTAGTCCGCTGTTCGCTGTACTTCTCTGCTTAAACCTGACCGAGCTGACACGAGATGCATTATTGCTTTGCTCGGACTTAGACTTTGATAATGGAAAGAGATGATGAGACTAGCGTTTTTGAAGACCCTTTTTGGCTTTCATTTGTAATTTCCAGAAACTGGGGCCAATTTCGACCGGACAAAGAAAAACTCTCGGGACAGAAGTTTTCTCGCTTACGAGTACAGGACGGGTTCTCGAGTAGTGAGTATTGTACTGTCTTCTTCAACCGATGAAGTTGACCCTTTCATGGGCCGGGGGTCCGCAACCTGCTGCCCAGGATATCATTTCGGGCCCCTGCTTCTCCTCTTCTGACGAGAAAAATCAAAGCTTGATTCTCAGAGGTCTCTACCCCGGGGTGACGTAGAGAGAGAGAGAGAGGCGAGACGGGTTCCCGACATTTGTTTCATCGCACGTTGCGCCTGCCGACTCCTCATCGAGATGTTAGTTCCACTCATGGTTCAGCGTGTCCATCTGCCCGTCCGTCCTTCCTATGTTCGACCCCATTTAAACGACCCAAAGCCCTCCATCCGATTAGTTTATTGCATCAGCTGAACATAAACCAAGTTGCTAACATTAGTTTACGATGATTTGGATGCTATTATTCACCACAACCAAGAGATTGCCAAACATCTACTTGCAGCTGGCTCATTTTCGAGGCTCCAGGCATTTTGACTAATAAATATGCTTCTATCTATTTTCAGAAGTATCCTTGGAGCAGATGATGAACATCGAAAAGATGATTTCATTTTTCCCAGGCAAAAACACTAGAGCGAGCTCTCTTAAGGATGTACTTGGGCATCTACAAAAAGGGTATCTGCAAATTTTATCCGTTAGAAATCTAAATAATCTTGATACCTCACCTCCAACTTCCGAAGGACTGACCTAAGGAGCCTCTTAATTCTTAGCATCCAAAAGGTCAAAATTAATACATGAATCTCCATACTCAGTTTCTCACCAGTAGTATTGCTCCTAATTCATCTCAGCCATCCGATGCATAAAAGGTCAGGCATTACAATGCCTTATTTTCCATTTCAAATGGCTGAAATGACCTAGGAATCAGGAGCGATGATCCGGAAGCATGTAATATTTGCTTGACAGTGAGGGATACTACAACGCCCAATTTGGTAAGAGACTCAGTACTAATATAATCGCACTGAGCAGTTCACACAACATGGCAGCCACATTTTCAATTGCCTCTTAGATTCCAAAGAACCTTGTTGCAAAGTAACAACTCTAGAACCGTGGTCCTATATCTGCCCCAAAGAGAAGCGTGGTCCTATATCTGCCCCAGAGAGAAGCATGGTCCTATGAATTTCACAGTACAAAGCAAAACCCCATGCGTGATGTAGGAGAGAAGCAGCTGATGGAACTATTGCCTTAAGTCCAGAAATTAGTTAAGAGGATCGCTCCAACTCAAAGACTGAGAGAGAACTGATCCCCAAATATCACATTTCTAGCCCTCTTGCTCTGCATCTGTAATTGGCAAAATGCCTTCTAGCTGAATAAAAGCTCGATGAGCTTTGTCAAACTAAAGTCATCATGAAAATAAGTTCCATCTATAGTTCGTAGCCTCTAAAGAAAGAGGCAACACAATTACTGCTGATTACTGGTTTCAGCCACATTACAAAGTACCCCGTTTCACTTAGCATTCCAAAAGATCCTCATAGAAAGTAGTATGACCACATACAAAAGACAGCCACAAATGCTTCCGAAGTACCATAATTACCTTCGCCACTCCTCCCTCCAGTCTAGCAATTATCCAGAGCTCATAATGGCAAAGAAAGAAAAAGGCAAGGCAACACGAGAGACCCAATAATTGTGCATACATCAATCTAAAACCTACTGAACAGAAAGCTCGCGGAACACGGGGATTTTGCTTACTATGCTGCTTAGCCTGTAAGTGGCGTGTGCTCAATCAAGCAATAGATCACGAAACAGAGAACAACCATCTAGGCAAAGAGACATTGCAGTAGCAAGGAACAATTCCAAAACAAATGCAGCCAGAGAATAAAAGTTGTCAAGTAAGTCAGTTATGGAAGCTGGGATGGTGATTCTAGCAAATGAATTCTCGTCATTGTCAGCATTATTTCTTATCCTTGACATTGTAAATGAATTATTGACATTGCCAGCATTACTTTACCTAGCAAGCCCTAAAAAACCTGACAAAACTTCATCACGAGTATCAAAATTTGCATCCACCGAGGCATGACAACCCCGGATTTCCAAATTCGAACCTCACTCGGCTCTACCGACCACGAAACGCTACACGAACGCTCAAATGCCGCGTGCGCAAAGCATCGACCAACCCGCAGAAGAACACGGACTGGTTAGGTCAGGAAATGAACATACTCGATCCATCAACCGAGGCAGATCTCCTTGAGCCTATTCGCAGCAGATTCCTCCACCGAGTACTGCACTCAGAAGGACGGAGAATTAAGGATAACAGGACGAGCAGAACCCTAATCGAGAGAGAGAGAGAGAGAGAGAGCGCGTGCCTTGTTGAGGACCCAGATCGAGTGGTTGTAAGCACGGTGGAAGAGCTCGTCCAGGGCGCTGGGGTCGGCGGCGTCGGCGTCCCGGTAGTTGACGAAGTTCTCGCGGGCGTACTTGGCGTAGTAAGGCCTCGAGTCCTTGGGCAACCGCCGCACCAGCCTCAGCACCTCGCCGTACACCCTCAGCGCTTTCTCCATCGCCGTCTTGTCTTTCCCTCTTCCCCCGAAGAGCGGTCACGCCGACTCCGAGTTGCAGGCGCTTTCTTCCTGCCCTTCCCCGTTTGACTCGACGGGTTCCAGCGGAGGCTGGGCCTGAAAAGGCCCGAGAAGCTCTCGGGCCCGCCCGTTAATTAAGAACAACAAAGGGAATAATGATGCATATGATTTTTATACTTTGACCCGAAAATATAAAATTGGATTTGGGAGAGCTTTTGGGAAAAGTTTTTAAGGAAATGCAATTTTTTTTTATTTAAAGCGTTTGAGATCTTCTCTTCATCATGTCATAGCGCATGAATTAATTAATGTATTGTTTTAGGTGAAATTTCTAAGCCGAAAAATGATTTAGTTTATAATAAAACCCTTTTTCCCAAAATTGGATTTTTGAAAGGAATGAGCCATTTACAATGAAAATCTATGACAACTTTTAGATGTGGGGAAGAAATTGGGAAACATTCTCTAGATTCCTCCATCAAAGAATGGCCATCTTCCTAGAGAAACTAAACATGATCCATTCAAAAAACCTCGGCATGAAAAAGAAAGAATCAACAATGCCACACATCTCAACTTCAGCTCTCAATATCACTGAATGCAAGAGACATAGAGGGGAAGGGGGTGGAGCCAGGCGTGGGACTAGGCAACGTAATGGCAATGGCGAGGGCTTGGGTGGCAAGGATAATATTCACTAGAGAGGCAAGCTTCGGCAACCGATCAAAGAGGCAAGCTTTGGTGATTGAAGAGGCAAGCTTTGGCGACCAAAGATATAAGCTTTTAAGTGGTAAAGTGAGGTCTCAAGAAGAGTCAAGAAGAATAGAGGGGAAGGGAAAGGAAGCGACGTGGCATATTTGCTTGGAAAAAGAATAGTAGAAGATTAGGATTTTTATTTAAAAAAGGATTAAACTTGGAATTTTAATAAAATTTTGAGGGTAACAAAGGAATAACAATTTTTTTTTTTTTTTAAGATGCACGTGCCTTTGTGGCTTGTTATCGGAGAGGGCAAAAAAAAAATTTCATGTCTTGCAAAAGGCTATCATTTGTACAATAGGCCTTCAAAAAATTATGCCAAACACTACAAATTTGTCCCAAGGGACTTTGAATGCCCACAAATCTTTTGAAATGTCACTTGCAAACACAGCCATAATATAGTTCCTGAATTTTAAATATATCTAATGTGGTTCATGAATTTTTAAGCTCCATTTTGGAAAATTTTCCTATAAAACAATTGCTTTCATCACTTAAAAAATAAATGAACAAAATATATTTCAATTGTTCACAAAAATATTCAAACATAAATTATTATGGATAATTAAAATATTTTTATTGACTGATTACTTCTAATGGTAGAAGTAATTATTTTAGAAAATGTTCCCAAAATCCTTCACTTTTTACGAAACAAATAGAACCTTAATTTGTTAAATGTGATTGATGTAGTTGTAATATGAAAATGTTCAATATCATCTTTATATATGTAAATTCTATTAATTCAAAATCATAATAATATTGAACATTTTCATATAATTCATGTATTAATTTTTTTTTGAAATAAGGTATTAAATTGAATATGTACAAAAAATTCATGAATTATATTAAATAAATTAAAAACTCACGAACCATATTATGCATTAAGCTAAAATTCAAGTATCTTATTGAACAAATTAAAAATTTATAGATTATGTTACACGTTAAACCAAAATTCAATACTATTTGCATGATTTTTCCAAAAAAAAAATAAAAGAAAAAAAAATCAGTTTTTAAACGCTCTATAAAGAGAAATAATATTCCATTGCTCCTATCCTCAAATTCATTTGTTTATCCAATCTAGTCTTCATTGAAATAAGTTTCTATAGTATAATCAGGTTTAGAAGTGACATCTTCACCTGGGTTGACCACTAGGAAACCTAAAGCGTAAGGAACATGTTCATCATTGACTAGAACGGTTTCTAAATTAGCTACAATGAAGGGCCTCAATTTAGTTTTATGTGAAGTTTTTAATTACATAAGATGCTAGGCCGTAGCAAAGTTGGAAATGAAATGAAAGTTCAAGTAATTGTGTGGGTTTTAGGCAAGTGGAACTGTGTGTAATATTATTGTTACATTTAGGAATGGTCTTTCCCTCTTTTGAAAAGGAAGTCTTTTATGCTTTTTGTTTTTTTCTTTCAATCCATTCAGATTGGGTTAGTGCCAAGGGTGTGTAAAAGAACCGGGACTCGTTTGGACTACTTGGGAACCGGACCCGAGTCGCCCGAAATCGATGGTTCTTGAGGAACCTGGTTCGGTTATTGGTTCTAATTTATGGAACTGATGGGTATTGGTTCGGTTCTCGATTCATGGGCGGATCCGCCCCATTCCGATTGGACCAATTATATTACAATAATATATTGGTTTTTAATATTAAAATAAAATTTGAATTTACTAATTAGCAAATTTAAATTTTAGGGCTCCATCTCCTCTCATGGTTTTTATGTTTTAATAAGAATTTAGTAAAGTGTGTAAGCTCCTTTCAACAACTCAATAAATGGCTCATTCAAAGGATCTTGAGGAAAATATGATCTACATATGACAATCATCCATAATTTTAAACTTAAAATCTTGAACTTAAAGAATGTTTTAGATTTCAACTTAAATGATTAAAAAATAGGAAAAAAACCTATTTATCTTATTTGGTAGTGTTTTCCAATAAAATAAAGAAAAATGGTACTCTTAATTAAAGCGGTTCGATTTAAAGAAAAATATTACTCAATATGAAAAGTACTCACAAAGTGGAATTTGGAAAATGATATTATTATTGGTCAAATACTTAAATTTAATGTTCACAAACTTATTTTGGTTCTCGGATGGATCCATGCAATAATGGGTGATTCTCAGTTTCAATTTTTTGAAATCGGTCCTTAGCAGATGGTTCTCGGTTTTAGGTTGGGAACCGCCTTTCATTCAATCCATTCTAGATTGGGTTAGTGCCATCAGCTAGTTCATGAGTTTTTAATTTGCTTGATTTTTCCAAAAAAATGAAAAAGAGAACCAACCATCGTCGGTTGACCATCCCTGTACAAAATACTTTGCCCTATAAATAACGCCACCCGCCATTTGCTGCTTCATTTGAAATCACGTCACAGGGCTGAAATTCTCCCCTCCTCCTTTCGAAGCTTTCTCGGCAATCTTCCGAATACCTCGAGGGAGACGATGAGCTCCAACACGACTCCGCCGTCTCGGCCTCCGAATTCCGGCGACAGGTCGAAGCGAAGCCGCGACGATTCCGCCGCCTCGACGAACCCTTGGAGCCGCAGCGACAGCGGCGGCCGAGGGACCGACAGGAGGGCGACGAGGACGGCGAAGAAGGAGAAGAAGGACAGCAAGCAGAAAACCTTGGGCATGGCCTGGGGCGCCAATTCCCTCTCCTCCTCGCGATCCCCCTTCCGCAATTCTCCTTTCTCCAATTTCGGCAGGTCAGTCTCGTGAACAAGCAGCGCAAAATGGACAAGATTTCGTTGACGCCGGCGTGTGCTTCGGTGATGTTGTGCGCACGTCCCTCATGTGCCATTTTATCTGTATACTTGTCGAATTCTCGGAGGGACTGGAGGATGTTGATTAGGTTAGGCTAGACGTGGCGGCGTTGCAGTCTATCGAATAAACAGAGGAGTATCTACAAGTTGTAGAATTTAGGGCTTCTGAACATTCGAGGTGCATTGCTCTGGTAAATTTAACATTCTTGGTCTTTTGTCACCACATTTTGGACACTTAAAGATCTCGGAGAATGCTGAGGCCGATTTCATTGAATAGCTATACGGAAGTCATAAGACCTTTTGAACAGGCTATAATCTTTCAACCATAAAGTAAAACAAGAAAGAAAGATTGTCGAAGCACAAATGTTATATCAGTAACTTTTGCGAATGAATGTCCAAATTTATCTGGTTCCACAGTAAGTAGCGGTCTTTGCTAAATCAGGGCATGACACCTGGTTGTGCACCTTGAAGAGAATAACTGAACAAGGCTTTTTAAGTTCCCATCTATCTTTTTTTTTTGTTTTTTCCCCAAAAAAATTGGAGTGTATACAACTAGTGTAATGAAGACCTTACATGAGTGGTCCGATTCACCATTAATTTAAGGGTTTTAACTTTCCACTCTTTCACTAACCATCAAGTCATCGATGAATTAGGCCACTCGTGGAAAACCTTTTTCTGCAGTCAATGTATGCTATAATTACCTTTTTATCCGTAGACTTTGACAGTTTTTTATACATGTTTGCTGCCTTGCATATAATTATTTTCACTTGACCAGAATAAGTTTGTGAACATTAAAATTAAGGACCCTTTGTATTGAGGTTTCTGAAAATTTGTGTGTAGTTACATGGTCGAGAAGAATAGGAAACTTCAGGAGCAGTTCCGTACAGAAGCTTCAACTTCTTCTCACAGTGATTCTAGTTCTTTGAAAGCTATATTTCATGGAGTTTCTATTTTCGTGGATGGTTTCACTGTTCCTTCCAGTCAGGTCTGATTTCTGAACTTCATCATCAGTTTTTCTATTTCATGGTTTTCCTTTACTCAGGCCCTTGGAAATCTAGAATTATAATTTGATTAAGAGGTGGATATATCTCAGCAGTTGGTCTCCATACGGGGGAATCTTCTCTCTTCTCAGTTAACATTTGAAGTAAATATTAAATGTGTCAACTATTCAGATGTTGGTACTGTCATTTATTTGGAGCTTTATTAGGAATTGCGAGGCTATATGTTGAAGTATGGTGGAAGATTTGAGAACTACTTCTCCAGGCATCGTGTTACACATATCATTTGCAGTAACCTTCCTGACAGTAAAATAAAGAATTTGAGGTAGCTCCTCCATATCGTAGTCTCTTCTTATGCCATATGGTGGAGAGGATTTTTTACCCATATAACTGCTATATTCTGTTGCAAATCAGGTCCTTCAGCGGTGGACTTCCAGTTGTGAAACCAAAGTGGATTGTGGATTCTCTTGCGGCTAATAAACTTTTAAGTTGTAAGTGTTTGACCAG
This sequence comes from Eucalyptus grandis, assembly GCF_016545825.1. Classification (NCBI taxonomy): domain Eukaryota; kingdom Viridiplantae; phylum Streptophyta; class Magnoliopsida; order Myrtales; family Myrtaceae; genus Eucalyptus; species Eucalyptus grandis. The sequence continues at coordinate 24,605,492 of NC_052620.1, forward strand.
CGGCATTGAGTTGTCTTTATATGCAATTCTCTTAGTTGCGGAGCATGGCATGTATGTCGTTGCATTAATTGCGGGGATCTGGTTGTGGGTTCAGCTCAGATCACTCTTTTCACTGTTTTATTTGTTGCCCAGTTAGCAGCTTCTCACAAAAATCTTTTTAAAAAATCTTATTGCATCATATTTTTCATTTTCTAGACTTAAGTGTATCTGCTTATGCTGCAGGGCTTCCTTACCAGCTCGACCAGCTAGCAGATAATCAGCCAAAGTTGTCATCATTCTTTGCTACTAAAGATGGCTTGCTGTCTAACGATGGTTTGACCGATATAGTTTGTCAGTTGCATGATATTGGGGATTCATCTTCAAAAGGTCGGACTGCGAAGGACATTAATTCGTCTGAAGTGGGTCAATCAACAGAATACGGAAGTCCACTCAGTGAAGAGTTAGGCCAGGAGAATGCAGATGTTTCGGTGATTACTGAATTGATTAATTGCACCAAAGAATGTCCAGGAAGTTGTAGGACCGAACAAATTGACATGGATAAAGAAGAAATGGGAATACTTAGGGAAGAACTTAAAGACAGTCTTAGTGAGCCTACTACTTCAGCTGGCAATCACCCCTCAGACAGAACAAGAACAAGGAGTTTACCAACTTCTGCAGTCACGAAACATCCTAGTATGGGCCATTCAACTGCAGAGGATCCCAGCTTTGTAGAGAATTATTTCAAGGTGTTGTTTTAGGTGCTCTGTTGTCTTACTATTTTCACGCCGCACCTTTTTTCAAAATCATACCCAGTTCATTGTTTTTGTGGATTGGCTTGACTTTTAGCTTGCATTCCTCTTCTAATCTTTTGGCCCTTTCTTTGGCAAAGAGTGATACTTGCAAAGTCATAGAAGATGCCCAAATCTGGTTGCATTCAGTAATTTTTGTCTGAAATATATAGAAAGTATATTTTTCAATGCTTGTGTCCACACCATTACATCGTGGTGCTTTGCCTTCTTTGTGACTATTTCTCAGTTATTCGAGTTGTTTTGAAAGCAATTTCAGCTGAATTCATTGCCCATGTCCATTGTCACAAACACAGTTATTTCCAGATCACTGCTGTTATATATTTGTTAAATTAAGGTCTCATAAAATTCTGCTCAATAAAGATCTTGATTTTAGTGAACTGTCTTCAAGTATAATAAAAAACTCAATTTTCTGATCCTGCTGTTTGCAGAACCATCAATTATTGTTTGCTTTTTATTTCTGTTTGAGCAATTTTTTGATTGGTTATGTCTACTGCCTAATTTGGCCAGTGAACTCTTTTGATTATCACATAATTGCTATTTGGTGTTTCAGAATTCGAGATTGCATTTCATAGGAACATGGAGACATAGGTATCGCAAGCGGTTTCCTAGTTCTCTTAACCAGGTTAAGTGTGCAATTAATCTTAAAGCATCAGATGATTCTAAAAAGGCACGCGTCATCCATGTTGACATGGTAATTTTCTTTTCTGTAGCTCTAGAAGCATTTTTCATCTTATTGGAGATGCAATGATTTCACCTAGTTGAGATGGTGGTTCTCTGGACAGTTTATGCAGATTCCTTTTATATAATTGTTTCTCTTTAGTACATATAGCAATCAAGCATGCCAATGATCATCTTGTGCTGTGTCAGGATTGCTTCTTCGTTTCAGTTGTCATCCGGAACCTTCCCGAATTACATGATAAACCAGTGGCTATATGCCACTCAGACAATCCAAAAGGCACTGCTGAAATTTCATCCGCAAACTACCCTGCTCGAGACTATGGTCTGTATTTCCTTATTTCTCTTAACCATTCACGGAATTTCTGTTACATTTTTATTTGAGTGCTGAACCTCGTTTTCAAAAGGAATTAGGGCCGGTATGTTTGTCCGAGATGCCAAAGCATGTTGTCCTCATCTCGTCATTTTTCCATACAACTTTGAAGCTTACACAGAGGTAAGTCACCCTCGTTTCATTAATTATGCTTTTGTGAAGGCTTAGAGATGAAGTCCCTTTAGTTTGTGTAATTTTTGTTTGGACCTCATTTTTGGCAATTTTCAGGTGGCTGATCACTTCTACAGTATATTGCATAAGCACTGCACAACAGTACAGGTTTGACTCATGGCAGCTTCTATTTATGAATTCCGTTAAAGTAATTCCGGTATTTACTGCAACTGGTTTTGCAGGCAGTGAGCTGTGACGAAGCATTTTTAGATGTCACTGATTCGGAAGTGCAAGATCCTCAGCTTCTGGCTTCTATAATAAGAAAAGAGGTTTTTGAGACCACTGGTTGCACTGCGAGCGCTGGTATATCTGGGAACATGCTAATGGCTCGCCTAGCTACCAAGACTGCTAAGCCAAATGGTCAGTGCTACATCCCCTTAGAAAAGGTACAGTTTGATTAATAAGGAGGGTTTTTGGTTTGCGGATATGCTTGCCTATTTTAATTATCTGTCAAGTGCATGTTGTCATTCTCCATTCTTCTATATTATGTTCTCTACGAAGTTCATCTTTTCAGAAACCTCATTTAATTTGAAAGCCTTACATAATGGAAATTACTTTCAACTATTTAGACTTTGGTCGACAATTTAAAGGGCACGGGGCATTTGTGGCAAGTATAACTCACGTTTCACATGTAGTGCATTATGTATAAATGTGAGTTTTTTCTTTGAAAGATCTTAATTTATTATGTATGATTCTTTTTAACAACTCGTGGTCTCTTTAGAGTTGTACTTTGGTGGCATAAGATGTTGAAATGCTACATTTTGGCGGCACGAGATGTTCAATGCTTGAATTAGTTGTAGTTCAATTATAATCCCATGAGAACTTTGTCATCAGGATTTTTTTACTTGGCATACGTAGCTGTTGTTTTCTGGGGCAATCTTTCTGCCTAAGTGTAAATCATGCTATATGTTTTTGCAATCATGTTATTGTCTCTGTAAATCTTGCAACTCGTGATCACATGTTTCAGAAAAAGTGAATTTGTGGTCTAAACAGTAACTTCAAGACATTGATAGAATTGTTTGTGATCCTGATGATATCGCACATTTGAGGTGCTGTCTGTTTCATATTATGGATGAGTTTGCTTTTTTTGGTGTTGAACAAATAAGTGCTTCTTAGCTAAGCCTCTATCTTCTATATCGGTTTCTTGTCATTATTTCTGTTGCTGTTTGTCCATTTATGTTGATATTCTGGAAGATTTTTCCATAAAAACTGGCTGAATATTTCAGGTGGATGAATATTTGTGCAAGCTTCCTATAAATGCACTTCCTGGGATAGGGTATGTTCTAGAGGATAAATTGAAGAAGCAAAATATTTGGACTTGTGGACAGCTGCGTATGGTGTCGAAGGTCTTATCTTTTGAACTGCTTCAAGCTCTTTTTAATTTTATTAAAGTACAAGTTAAAACAAAATTGCTGACAACTGATGCAACAAAGCGAATACATAGGGTTAGTTAACCACAGTGATACCTCTTCCCTTACTCTGGCAACCTTTCCTTTTGTATATTAGGAAAATAAGAGGACCAGCACCCACTTGTCACAACACCAGACACTTACTTGACTGATCCCAGATGTAAAGACCTGTTAAACTTGCAGATGTATTTTCCACATCCATCATGATTTCTGATACATTTACTTGGCTAGATGAACTACTAAGAATACAGAAAATACGCGATTTCATATATTTGACAGGAACATTTTATCAAAGTATCCTTCTGGTAATCTAAACCGCTTTCCAAACTATCGATGCTAAATGTTTGACATACAATTGCGCTGACACCATAGCCTTCAAGTTATATGGATAGTCTTGCTTTTTACAAAATCTCTTTGCACTATAGGAATCTCTTCAGAGGGATTTCGGTGCAAAAACAGGGGAGATGTTGTGGAATTACAGTAGAGGGGTGGACAACAGGATGGTTGGCACAATTCAGGTTCACCCAGTGTAATTTATTCACTAAAGTATTCATCGTATCTTGCCTTGCTTGTAGTTTCTGGTCCATATAATTTGATTTGTCCATGCATTAATTCTTGCTTGTACCTTGCAGCTAAAGCACCTGTGATGTCTAAATAGAGGCCATTCTATGCTAATTTTAAACCAAAAGTGACCAATTAAACTAATCTGTACCTCAATTAGTTGGCTTGCCACCCATTCCTTACCAGAGTTCTTTTCTCATTTTGGCCCTGAATCATTGGCGGGAATTTACTGGATGCTTTCATTTTATCTGTTGTATTATGATAGTTTGGTATCCTTGCGGTCTGTGCTGGGTTATGGAGTCTCAAACTAAAATTTCCTTAAAATAAAGCCTATATTATGCTGAACAGGCTTTGTGATCTTTCTCTTCTGGCAAGAGTATCAGTTCCATTATATATTCAAGTGTCCAGCATTGTCAGTCTTGTTTAGATCAGTCTTTCTGTCTTTACCTTTGATTAGTGAAGTTGTGTTATCTTTGATATTCTTATTTCTAATTTGCAGGAGAGCAAGTCAATTGGTGCTGAAGTTAATTGGGGTGTGAGGTTCAAGGATGCAAAAGATGTTGGTTTCTCGATTATATTACAGAAGCTTCATCATTATTTCTTGTGTTCCTTTTATTGGAAAGCAATGCTGACTGACAAATTGGTTTATGCTGTTCCAGAGCAAATTGTTTCTTGTAAACCTCTGTAAAGAAGTGCATTTGAGGTTGCAGGGATGTGGAGTTCATGGGCGAAAGTTTACTCTTAAGGTATTCTAGCTAACTCTAGTCTACCTTGAATGCAAATTAACAGGCATCAGCTTTTTGGCCAAGAAAAAAAATGATCCAGCCTTCATTTGCTTTGTTATATCTCATAAAATGGACATACTGTGTGTTACTTTGACATAGATTAAAAAGAGAAGGAAGGATGCTGGGGAGCCTGCAAAATACATGGGTTGTGGAGATTGTGAAAACCTCAGCCACACAATAACGGTATCATGGGGCCAACGCCATTTCATGCACCTTCTTGCTATAAGAAGATATTTGTCTGCATGCAAAGTTCTCTGGTTTTCTACTTTTAGTTTCAGATGTTTCGCTTCAAAGAAAGGTTATGATTCCATTGATATCGGCTACAGGTTCCAGTTGCTACAGATGATGTAGATGTTATTCAGAGGATAACAATGCAGCTCTTTGGATCATTTAATATAGGTGGATCATGCCTCCTTGGGTTGACATAACATCCTTCTCGAATTTCTTTGAGTATTAGGATTGATCTGCTTTGATTTTTCTAATTTCATATAGACGTGAAGGAGATCCGTGGGGTTGGCCTGCAAGTTTCCCGCCTTGAAAGTGTGGAAGCTTCTAAACAAGGTTAACTTAAAAATGCCTGCACAAGCTTCTGTTGCCCCTACTGTCATAAAAATTATAATTTGAAGAAAGCTTTTCGTTGATGAACTTTTTAAATTTTGTTTTGTGATCTTTTTTGTGCCTCAAACTTGTATACGTAGTACATACATCCAACCACATGGATGCATATCGTTGCAATGTTAGTTCTTTCATTATTTCGGTCTTCAAGTTTTCAGTGCCTTTGTGTTTTCCCTGAAGGACTCGAAAGAAATCTCTTGAAGTCATGGCTTGCCTCTACCTCTGCAAATCAAGTTGAACAATGCGACACCAACAGTGTGGTGAAAGAGACGATTGACATAGGTGACCATCCTTTCTTTTTCTTTTTCCTTTGAAACTTCTAGAAGTAGTGTTTCTTTGTCGTGCTGGACAGAATGAGCAGCATTTCTGACTTCTATGATGGAACATTTGTTTTGTCTAGTTTCCCTGTATCACATTTTTGTCCCCAGAAAATATAAGATAAATGGTGGCTAATTAGAGATGGATCATTGGTTACACATGGTGAAAAAGAAAATGTCTTTGTGAATTTGTTTGTTTGAAATTTTCTGCATGTCGTTCATAAATTAGAAAATACTGCCTGTAATCCATTTTCTCTTTTCTTCTGCCATATATTATTCACGTTCTTTTTTTATGGTAAGTTATCAGAAGTTGAATTCCTTGTGTAGTTACTTTTCTTATGATAGAAGTTACTGTAGTTTCTCTCGAATTGCATATTTCAGTTTATGTTTACCAGAAGAAGTGTTTTCACATTCCTTTGCGTCTCTTCTCATAATTAAGTTTAATTACACTACCATTCTTATTATTTGGGAAGTTACCTGTGACATGTTTCTTGGTTTTGTATATGGTGATTTCTGATTGTCATTGTGGCAGGTTTAGAGGGCCAGAAAGTGGATGGGGCTTCGAGTGATATGTTTCCTCACTTAGCTCAGAATTCCAATCAAGTAGATGACAGTCCATCAGATTGCAAAGCTTCTTTGGATCAGTCTATCACACGACCAGCTTTATGTCATCTGGATATTGGAGTCATAAAGTCACTCCCACCAGAAGTCTTTTCTGAATTAAATGATGCTTATGGAGGGAAATTAGTTGCATTTGTTTCTAAGGGCAAGGGCAAGTCTAACAGCAAAGGCGATGGGGAAGTCTCTGGGAGTTCTCCATCCATGCATTCACAGCAAGTAGTAAAAGGTTGGTGCTTTTCACTCATAAATTTATCGCTTGCTACTTTTAGTCTGGCTACTAACTAGCTTTTGCAAGAAGGTGCGAGGGATAGAACAGAGGTGTACTTTTCTGGTACCAATCATGCGGACAGATTTCAACAAGATAAACAGGTAAATAGATTCTGGATTTGTATGATGTAGGATGTGTAGCTTCGTTTTTCTGGCTATTCAACAGTTTCTGGACTGGCTTTTTAATGAATAATTGCCCCATGCTTTGGGTTAAAAGACTTTGGATAATTCTGAAGCTGCATTACTACTCATCAAAGTGATTCTTAATTCTGTGAGGGAAGATAGTTTTCCCAGACTTATCAAAAGTGCATCATATAAGATATCTATTTTTTAGTTGGAACAAGCTTTTGGCCTAATTTTATGATTTTCCTTGGAGTTCCTTTACTCGTTGACTACAAGAAAACAGAAATTGCAGACTTTTTGTGAAGTGCAGAGATCAGTTCTTTGGTGTTCAGGGTTGCTTCTCTGTATTTTTAGTTTCAATCTATGTGTAGTCTGAAGTTAAACTGCCGCTTTTTGCATCTTGAATGTTCATTGCTTAATCAAATAATAATCTTAAAATATGAGAATATCACAGGTTAACTATCCTATTTTCAGGTGGTGAGCTCCTTTTCAGAGCATAAAAATTAAAAATGTAGCGTCCAACAGTTAGAACCAGTTGACAATGAGTACACATCTATATGTGCGATGCACTTTTATTCAACTTGCAATTGTGAAGCCAATTTCTGTGATAGTGAAAGTAATCCCTTCTAGTCTTATTTGTGGTCGATGGAAATACACATGTGGATAAAAGTTCCAAAAAGAATGACAGTTTACTTCAACTGGAAAAATAAAGCTGCTGAAGGAATCTAATCATTTTTACATTCTCCCCAAAGTTGAGGAGAAGGTACCTGTTATAAAGGGGCCTAAATGAATGACCCCAGGCAAATGGTTAAATGCACGCTTACTGACTTTACTAAACCAACTAACCCTATGCCTTACATACCTTATATAACATGTGGTACACCCATCCCTATTGCTATGTCATGACCATAATATACCCTGATATTGGTAGTTTATTGCTGTAACTAGTTGCTACTGGATTTTTGAGGTAAGCTGAAATAATATTCTGTCTTCTCCTTTTCTCATTGTCTTCGTTGTTTTTTTGGCTTACTATTCCTAGACCAAGAAGCCTGTTATTCAGGAAACAGACCTTTTATGTGTGTCTAAACCAAGCTACTCTAATACGGGGGCTTCAGTGCCCCGTCTTACAAAGACAGACGTGATGCCATTATCTCTGAGTCAAGTAGACTGCTCTGTGCTGCAAGAGTTGCCTGAAGAGTTACGAGATAACATTCTCCAGCAACTTCCTGCCCACAGAAGCCAAGATGTCTCTTTAATTGCTCACTTCAGTGGAAGTGCAGATATATGCCAGGATAACTCAAATACCAAGAGTCCGGACAAAAGTTCAGAGTCAGTTCTGAGGAAGACTGAACTTTGGATAGGATATCCTCCATGCTGGGTTGATAGATTCCTAATCAGCAATTGCTTGATATTGAATAGCTTGGCTGAGACATATCAAAGATCAGGAGCGCCTGAAAAATTGTCATCCGTTCTGCAGAGGTTTATTTCTCAAATTCCATCCCATATGGATATGACCACTAATGATTGGAATGAAGCTACTAGCAGCTTGTCTGAGCTTCTGAAGCAGTACATTAAGTTGAAGATAGAATGGGACATTGAAGAGGTCTATATTTGCTTTCGCCATATTAGAAGGTATCCATACGCCCAATTTAGGATTCTTTTTGCCTTTCAAAATTTGTTTTCCATAAATTGTCTGTTCCTATAATAGAAAAATATACGATAAAACAGCATAGCAACAAACCTTGTTCTCAGGTTTGAAGCAAGTAGTTATTTGTTCTGTTTTCTCAATGTACTTTTATTCTCAATATTGTTGGAGTTGAGGATGTTGAATGCTATCAGCATGGCTGTATGGAATCTAATCTAAATCTTGTATGAAAATCCATATATAAGAAACCTCCTTAAGACGGTCTTATTAAGTGAAGTTAATTAAGGTGTAAGTACTGGACATCTTTCCTCGATGTGAAATCAGATCAAGATAAATTGAGTAATTTTTGGCTTTGTTTGTCCCTTAGTGCTTAAGATTCTGACTTCTATAATGTGTAGAACGTGAATGCTTTTTATAGCCTCTCACTATAAACTAGTTTTCTTCGATAAGCTCGCAACCAGAGCAGTTATCTTTTTTGTTTACTAGATCAATATCATACTGGGATTTTAATTTTAAAGCCTATTTTTGGCATAGAGGCGAAGTGAGTAGCTGCCTGTAGAAAAGGACTTATCCAAATTGTTGGATGTGGTGTTAGAGGGTGAACAGGAGACTTCACTCTCTTTTTCTTTGATGGTTGAATAATTTTTTTTGGTAGGTGATTAATGCAGGACTTTGTAGTTTGCTGTCTCGATTAGTCTATGGGAAAATATGCCAGTAGCATTCTGCATCTGTGCATGTTCCCAACTTCAAAGAAAATATTTTGTTCTTGATCAGGTTTCTCTTTCTGCGTGTTGATTGTTCCATTGCTTTTTGTACAGGTTGGCAGTGAAGTCGAAATTATTCCTTGAAGTTCAGAATACCATCTTTCCTTACCTCCAAGTTGGTGGTTCTTCATTTTGCTTTATGAATTCCTGTAGTACAGCTTTAACCCTGGTCATCTCTTGGCCTATACATAATTAGTCTATTTGCTGTTTCTCTGGAATCCAATCTTTCAGGCATCTGTTGGTGAAAACTATGGGGAAGCCTAAATATTTCTCCGGAGTAGTCAATTTATGTCACATGGGTTTCAGTGTTGATTCTGGCCAGCTATTGAAATCTGGAATATTTGACAGACTAGTCTGGATTTTGCCCTTCACAACGGTGTGTAAGATACTTGCTTACTTCATGGTTAAAGTATATAAGATTGGTGGAGCTAGGAAATAGTTCATTCTTTCTCTTGACTAAGTCCTTTTGGTGTTTTGGCAGACTTGCTGAACTCCTTTGCTTGTTTCTTGGAAAAAAGAGAAGACAAAGTCTCATAGTGTAAACCTGGTATGTGGAAACAAAATTCGAGTTGAAACATTGTCATTTAGATGGTCATTGGCATGGACAGGGGGGGCTACTTTGAGTGATTTTACTAGGGAACATGTAGAAGAACAAGGATTGGTCATGGGACAAGGAACTTGACACTGACTTCGTGTATCATGGTGACAGTATTACCTTGTTTTGATTGTCAAGACAGTGGTCTGGTTCCATTTTTGTGAAGATGATTCTAGGTCATGTATCTGTATGTAATTGCATCTTATAAGCCCTACAATGTTATTAATTGATGGTTAGTTGTGAGACTGGTATTGACATACATGCTGAGTGATAGTAGTAAGCAATCTTCTTACTCTTAATTCGTTATACTGCAGGGGGCTTAAGCCTTATTGGTCTACTCTGTGCATGCACTTCTTATAATGATCCTGCCTCATCTCCTACAATTGAGTGGAAAAGTCAAGGTGCGTGTGTTCTTTGGATGTTTGGTGATCCTGCAGTGGTATATTTGACTTTCACAGATTCTCTTTCTTTTCATTAGGCATAAATCTTGATCAAAACAGGTGGCAGCATCTCTCTGTATTGTGGCTACAGCCCGATCCATCATCTTACGCATCACACATGCGGCTCATGTATCCTGGAATTATCTGGGGGCTATTTAGCCCAGCTGGCATGCCATTGCTGCCCAGTTCCGTATTCTGGTCTGACCAAAGTGCACATGCTGCATACGCTCTTGAGGGGCCACAGCATGGAAAGTGTTCGTAGCTAGCTCTAAGAGCTGCTTGTAACAAATTAAGTTCCACATTGGTTTGCGTTTGGTACTGTTATGAAATTAAGTTCTACATCAATAAGCAAAGAATCATTGATCGAGCTATTATTTGTGGTGGCATCCGTCAACCTCATATTTAAAGTTCCAGAAGCACCAGTTTTGTAGTGTGTACGTGACTTTGTAGATCCTTGACGATAAGGGTGTATAAATTTTACTATCAGGTCTTCATGTTTCCTCCGCCTTTTAAAAGTCAATTAGGTTTGGTGAAGTCATATGGAATTATTCGACGATGAGAAGCAACGTGAAATGTGAGGACGAGGCATGGTCCAATTTGCTGGCTGATTGGTCAATAAGGAGGCTATTCAATCTGGACCACTTGACTCCTCCCAAAAATAAGAACTGGTTTTTGTCTTAGAACAGATACAAATCCATTCATTTGCTACATCAGCTTAACATTCCGTTGTTGGAACGGATGTAAATCCATTCCTTTTGCTACACCACTCGTTGGATGTTTTTGTTGTCGGGACTGAGTTTTTTTTTTTTAAATTTACTAGCATAAGTTTTGGTTCTTAGTGAATCCAATTACATTCGGGTACAGTACAATAACTTTGAGACAAGAAGAAAGTGAACTCCCAAGTGAGGTCAAAAGATATTTGTGGGTGAGAAGGATGCATCACTCAACTGCCACCACTCTATAAAGGCCCCTCGCTTTTTGGCCGGCTCTTCACCCATTCTCCCACTGAACAAGAAGCAGTGAAACAAGCACATGGCTCGCTTGGTGTTGTTGCTGTGGTATCTAGGTACCTTAGCAGCATTTCGACAAGCTTCTGCTGTGGAGTACACAGCACTGAACAACTCGTCTTCAACAGCCGGTGGAGCAAGGTTCGATGGTGAAATCGGCATTGAGTACACCAAGCAAGTAATGAACTTTTCGACTGTATTCATTTGGCAAATTTTCCAAGAATTGACCTCAGAGGACAGTAAGGAATGTGCAAAATGTAAGTGTTTTTATTGAATCCATGGAGGGGGTGGCATATGCCCTTATCGACACAAACGAAATTCACGTGAGCTCAGAGTACATAGGAAACTACTCCGGTGACGTGAAGAACGAGATAACCGGGGTTTTGTATCACGAGATGACGCATATATGGCAGTGGTTTGCCAATCGAGAAGCGCCGACTGGTTTGACAGAGGGAATAGCAGATTTTGTGAGGCTGAAGGCGGGATATGCACCGAGCCACTGGGTGAAACCAGGCCAGGGAAACCGGTGGGACCAGGGCTATGATGTCACAGCACATTTTCTGGACTATTGTGATGGTCTTCTGAGTGGGTTTGTAGCAGACATGAACAAGAAGATGAAGACAGGCTATAGCCCCGAGTATTTTGTTGAGTTGCTGGGGAAGACAGTTGATCAGCTCTGGAGCGACTACAAGGCTAAATATGGAATTTAGGTTACTTTTTCTGTAATGAATAAAGTCCAGGTAATTGTTTTCCTGGGAAGAAAAGGTTACACGCAGTCATTCTCTGTATCGTGCCGATTTAAAGCTAAGCCACTTACGTCTTTCGTTTCTTCCAAAGAGAAGTTCAAAGTTAGGAGGCGTGGTTAAGCTAATACGTTCCCTATTAACTGATCAAGTATTCAATTTGCTTTCTGATATAGGAGAAATAAAAGGTGAAGGTAAAAACAATGAAAGAAAATTGGGTATCAAACAAATAAATACCTTCTTCTGAAAACACATCCTAGACTGGGTATTCAAGCGCTTCATTAGGATAGAATTGTTCTATAACAAGCAAATGCTGAGGAACTTAATGTTACTTAGCACATCCGAAAAGTCATCATACACCCAACTTATTTACCTCCCGATTTCGGGAAATTATTAGCACAATGACCACAGTGATCGTACCCAACGGTTCAAACAGTGAGGACGCCTGATCAACAACCAAAAAGAAAGCCAAAAAAAAAAAAAGAATCGCCATCTGCATATGGTAGTTCCATAAGCAGCTCTGCATCAAGCTAAGTCGAGAAAGGCCTCAGCATAGTCATCATCCATTGATCCGACATAGACAAAGTTCAAGTAGATTCATCGGAGCAAGGACTTGCCAGCGGAACTAACCATCAAAGACAGCATAGAGCTGCTAATGATTTGAGCAGGCAGTGCATGGGACGCTACATTGGAAATACAGAGCCTCCGTAGCTTCGAAATGCATAAGGACACAACTGTGAAGGAGGGGGGACCCACAAGAAACCTCAATACATTAAGCCCAAGGGTTAGTTTGATTTCCGAACTAATGAGACTACTTCACTGATTTCTTCGAATTTTCGCCTTTCCTTCAGAAGCATCCGGGCAAAATTGAGAGCTCGGCGCTCGCAGTCTGCACGCTTACTAGCATCAGTTATGGACTCAAGATCCTCCACATGTGCAACCCCAACAATTCTCCTGAAATTAAAATCAAAGATGCATGAAGGCAAACGGTGAGTACTTAGACAGCTGTATGCTCCAAAAGTGACATTAGTCCCAAAAGCTACTAGATATCTAGCAAGTTCAAGTTCATAATCTACACAAGAAGGAGCAGGAAATGCCACTTCATCCAGTCGCACCTTATCATTTTGGCAGCCCCAAATCCAAGAGAATCATGGAATAAATCCTTCATGAATTTCCACTGGACCAGCTCGAGCAGCACGTCATTGTTATAGATTGCTGGTAGATATGCCTCACCAGACCCATTCTTGTGTTCATTCCAAAGGCTTACAAACTTCTGTTGGAATAGATTCCACGTCTCTTCAGTGGTTTGCAAAATCCATTCCTTGTATCCCTGTATAATATGCGCATTTATGGAACAATTCATTAACATATCATTGATGGTAAAAATAGTTTCTATTGTCCTTTCTTTTCTTTTTATAGTAGTCTACAAGCATGAAAGAGATGAAATGACTAATGGGGGAGTGCATAATATGATCTCTTTCATCATTGCCTCGATATCTACCAATTACAATTGTGCATTCATCTCTACAATAACTGAAACAGCAGCACCAACTTTTTCTTTTGTTTTTCCTGGGGCTGGGGCATGAAAGAACAATAAACTACAAGTAATTATCACATGAGAGTATGAATTTTTCTTTTGTATACATAAATGTCTGCAAATCTCGAGTTGAATGTAGCTGCATGAGCAACAGATATTAAGGTTCAAGACATGATAAGCAATAGTAGTCATTAGGAGTAAGAAGAGAAACCGATTTACAGAACTTTGCAAGGTCAAGGACTAGAAGAGCTATGAGACATAAGCATAAAGACAGGCAGTTATGTATAGCCATACCTTTCTGTCGTTCCCTTGATTTGCATGCCCATCCTGAGAGAAGAATGACAAAAACAAATTTCCTAGGAAGGCTCCAACATCAAACCCCATTGGCCCATAAAATGCAAATTCTGGATCTATTACTTGGGTCGAATCTTGGGTAACCATGACCGAACCAGTATGGAGATCTCCATGTACCAGTGCTTGCGCTCTTTCACAGAACCTGAAATGCATATCCCACAAAATCATCAGCAAACGGATGATGTTTCACTTCACTTAACTTTTTTGAAGAAGGATACAGTAGCTTCTTAGACAGTAACATTACATGGATTTCAACTCAGCTATTGCAAGCTTTAAATCATTATCCTCCCTTACAGCCTCAGCATCAGCATCCAGATAAGGGGAAGTCCAATGGTTGTATTGGGATACTTTGTAAGGGTCAGAAAAAACAACCTGCTCAGTCAGCCTGCACATCTCGACATTTCCACAGAACTCCGCTACTGCAATGACAATAACAAGACAAGAGCGTGACCACACATTAGTATAAAAAAAGAACTAAAGAAGCCAAATGCATTCCGCTATGTATTTCTTTGGGGAACAGCCAATAGATTATAAGGCCTTAGCAAAAGATCAGAGTGAAGTAATGTGGAGAGAAGAGAATAATGTGACACTACAGATGCTTGATTGATATTAGAGCTTATTTACCTGCACGTTTGTGCTCTGTGGTGGAATGATACAGAAGGGACGTGGAGAAGAGTGTTCTTGCCATATATTCTGACATGTGCTCGGCAAGTAATGGGTACTCAATTCCAGCAATCAATCCCTTCCTCAGGATTATATGTGGAGGCTCTAAGTAACGCATGCCTATTAGAGACATAGTACGGTCAAAGTGATAAACCTCCGGAACATGGTCCGGGCACCAATGCCCTTGCTCTTTCAATGCCACTGCCTCGAAGTATGCTCGCTCTTTTGTCATTGGCCATGATTCCCCAATGCACCGAACGTAAGGGATAGCCTGCAAATACGGGAATACAATTACCACACAGGAAAGAATACTGGACCTGTAGATTTGAACCAAAAGAAAGGAACATCTTTTCGGTAAGACTCGAGAACTTTGACTTGAACCCACATAACCCAATAGCACATGTTGAAATTTATAAGCACCAGTGGGATTTCCAGATTCCACAAAAAAAAAAAAAAAAAAAAGTACGAAGCCAGGAACATCTTCTCATCTGCCAAGAGTAGGATCATCCCCAAAATCGATCACTTCACTGTGATTCTAGCTAAACAGGGAGCTAATCCGCCACCCATACCAAACCCCAGGGAAAAGAAAACAGACTTTCACCATTTTCATTATCATCCCATTTCAAAGTTTCTTCACATTCAGCCAGCAATGAAGCCACAAACAACCTGATCATATCAAACATAAGTAAGACATGAGAAACTCAAATCCCATAATCAACAACGTGCTTTCCGATCCGAATTTCGATCAGCAGTACCCTGCGTCCGCGTAAAACACCAGCCCAACTCCCATTGATCATAAAGAGAGAGACCTGGGCCACGCAGTCAAGCAAAAAAAAAAAAAAAAAAAACCCTTTTTTTTTTTTTCAAGAGAAGAAAAGAAGGATCACCTGCTTGATGACGAAAGAGCCAGCAGAGCCCACGACGATGTAGACGAAGTTGAGATTGCCGTCTCCGACTTCTCTGATCTTCAGGTCGTCGAACTTGTTCCCCAGCTTCGAGGCGAGGGCGGGGGTGTGCCGGATGTACTCCAGCAGGGACTTCTCGTCCAGCGGCCGGAACTCCGCGAAAGCCATGACAGAAGCGGCGGCGCGTCGCCGGCGGGGACGGCGGGCGGCGGTGTCGAAAGGGGTCCGAACCGAACTCGAACTCGAACTCGGGCTCGGGCTCAGCGACGCAGTTCGAGAGGTACGATGAAAGAAGATGTGGGGAAAAAAAGGTGGAAGTGTCGAATCGTATGCTCTGGTTTTCTGAACCTGGCCTTCTTCTCGGGAGATATTGGGAATCGAATGGCTGTTGCGTTGACCCTACTTCGTTGACTATATATGGTTCCTTGGCTATTTATGGTTTCTCCGTTTTTCTTTTTTCTCCTTTTATGTGTATATATATTTTTTTTTTCCCCGATTTTATTGGGAGCGGATTGGTCCACGTGGTCTTGATTTGTCAAGCCCAGCTCACTAATTAGGACATGAATCATGACTAAAAGTATTTTGATTACTTTGTTACTTGATTTGATCCTAATAGATTACAGCTGTCATCGAGCCTAAGGTTGAGTACTCCATCATCATCTTATCTAAAAATAAAAGTTACAAGTTGTATTTGATAGCCCCAGATACAATAACGAATTATCATATTCGGTATTTAGTGACGTCCTTCAAACTAAATAAATTTTATGGTATTTGAACAAAAATGCCAAATGAAAAAACCGGTATAGGGGTTGGATAAAGTTAGATTGAATAATTTTCTTTAATATTCAAAGGTGGAGTGACAGACTGATGCATCTAGATATTACTTTGTTAGTGTGCAACAATGGATTGTTGTCAACTTTGATCATTGTGCGATCATCGTCACCTCGGACTACTGATCAGTGAGTCGATATTTTGAAGACTTAAAATGAAAATGAGAAGTTGTATGTCACATGATTATCATAATGAAAAATTCAAATCCCTAGACGAGTCCTCGTATCCTTTGAGGTCATCGTCCACAATAATATGTTTACTCCTACCTCATTGCCACCCTTCTCATCTGCATCGCCCACTCCCGTCGCATTGTCTATTAGATCAATTGCACTGCCTCCCCAAGTTACTTCGCAACCCAAGATGTCTTTGTAAATATCTAGATCGCTTCCAATGCGGTAAAGCAAAGTAATCACTACAACCCGAAGATGGAGATGGCGATGGATTTGGCGAAGCTGGCAGCAACAGAGATGAACTTTAGGGAGCTGAAGAGAACGGGTTTAATGACACCGGTGAGGGAGCTCAAGAGGCAAACAAGATTTTTATATATTTTCAGAGATTTTTAATCCTATCATTTGAGGTTTTCTACAATCCGAAAAAATATTCATAAATTTTTCTAATCCATCGTGTTCTATCTCGATCCGAATACGGATGACAAGTCACGATCGTACCGTTTTGGATTGTCAACACAAAACCATCGATGTTCTGCCTAATTACGAGCTGGGCCGGGCTTTCCTATATAAGCCCGGTAATCTGATCTACCTTCGGGCTTTGACGGGCCGAGTTCGTTGCTCCAGTGCAGTCGTCAACCTTTTTGGGTCCGTTGACGGTCTAATGGTTGCGCCATGGCAAATGGTGGACTGTTAGCTAGTGTGTATCATCTTACGAGAATAGAAGATGGTGTAGATCAACCGGGAATTGAAAGCTAAGCAGTGGTAATTCGAAAGATTCCTCGGGGAAAAATAGAGATGTCTCCTACGTTACCCGTAATATGTGGACGTCTTTCGCCAGTGTTGGATTCTGCAATTGAATGCATGATGGTTATGGGTACGCTCGAATCAAGCGAACGCAATTTATTAATCGAGCTTATTTAGAATGGATGCTTGATTCAAGCTCGCCCAACTTGACTTTCCAAAGCTCGAGATTTATGATTCCAATTAGTATTCCGTAAGCTCCACTTGACTCAACTTGAATTAGTCAACTAATAAATTTTGAAATAATTACATGTACAGTCCACGACCTTTGACCGGATGAACAATGTGGTCCATAAACTTTTGGCTTGGTCAATATAATCCATGAACTTAATCTCAATATGCCATGATGTTCCTGAATTTTTTATTTATGCAATGTAATTCTTGAACTTTTGGTAGATGTTCAATCTAATTTATAGACTATATAAAATATTCCATGTTATCCTTTCGTTAGTTTTTTTTTTCTTTTTTGTTAGAATCCTTTCGTCAATTCAAGTTGACAAAATTATCTAATTGGCTTATGGCTCGACAAGTTTGGAAGGTGGACAAAATTATAACATTATATACGGATTATCGTAAGGCATTCAACGCCAAATCAAAATATAATAATCTATATCATCAAATGACATGGATAACCAATTTTCCAAATTAAACAAAGTAAACAAATTATTATATTACAATTTGAATCACATATCTCATGTGTATCATCCACGCATAACATTGTTTTTTTTTTCCCACTATTCAAACGTACCGAATTGGAAGTTATATCAACAAAATTTTGTTAACTTGAATAAAAAAATGACAAAATTGGACAATTTTATATAGTTCATGGATTAAATCGAACATTACCAAAGATTTATGGACAATATTACATATTAGGTTAAATTTCATGAACCATATTGAACGGATCAAGTTTTGCGAGTGAGGGATTATTTTTATTTGTTCTATTTTCTCAAAGTACTTTTTATTCTCAATATCATTGGAGTTGGGGGTGTTTAACGCTATTGGCATGGCTCTATGGAATCTAACCTACCTCTAGTATGAAAATTCGTATATTAGAAACCTCCTTAAGATAAGGTGCAAGTACTGGACATCTTTCTTTGATGTGAACTCAGATCAAGATAAATTGAGTAATATTTGGCTTCGTTTGTCCTTCAGTGCTTAAGATTCCGATTTCTATAATGTGTAGAACATGAATGCCCTTTTATAGCCTCTCAATAAAAATTAGTATTCTTCGATAAGCTCGCAACCAAGCAGTCATCTTTTTTGTTTACTAGATCAATATCATACTGGGATTTTAATTTTACAGCTTATTTTTGGCGTAGAAGCAAATTGAGTTGCTGCCTGTAGAAAAGGACTAATCTAAATTGTGGGATGTGGTGTTAGAAGGAGGACAGGAAACGTCACTTTCTCTCTTTTTCTTTGATGGTTGAATAATTTTTTATTTTTTTGTGGGTGAGTAATGCAGGACTATGTAGTTAGGCACCTCGATTAGTCCGTGGGAAAATATGCCAGTAGCATTCTGTATGTGCATGTTCCCAACTTCAAAAAAAAATATTTTGTTCTTGAATAAGTTTCTCTTTCTATGTATTGATTGTTCCATTGCTTTTGTGCAGGTCAGCAGTGAAGTCGAAATTATTCCTTCAAGTTCAAAATACCGTCTTTCCTTACCTCCAAGTCGGTGGTTCTTCATTTTGCTTTATCGAAATATTAAAAAAAAATTCAAAAAATTATCCACGTCAACGCCGACGAAGCCACATCGGATGACCGATGTCCGCATTAGATTTTCGGGCGAGTTTTCAAATCAGAATTGACACTCAAGTAATTGATTTTTCAAATTTGTGACTCAAGTGAACAAATATATATATATATATATATATATATATATATATATATTTTGGCATTCAAGTGAGTACCGTACGATAGTTTTGACATTTCTAGTGTTCTTACCCCATCCTTCCTTACCTCCAAGTTGGTGGTTCTTCATTTTGCTTTATGAATTCTTGTAGTACAGCTTTAGGTCATCTCTTGGCCTATGCATAACTAGTCTATTTCCTGTTTCTCTGGTATCCAATCTTACAGGCAACTGTTGGTGAAAACTATGGAGGAAACCTGAATATTTCTCTGGAGTAGTCAATTATGTCACATGGCTCTCAATGTTGATTCTAGCTAGCTTTTGAGCTCTGGAATATTTGACAGACCAGTCCGGATTTTTTCCTTCACAACGGTGTGTAAGAATCTGAGATACTTGCTTACTTCATGGTTAAAGTATATAAGATTGGTGGAACTAGGAAATAGTTCATTCTTTTTCTTGACCAAGTCCTTTTGGTGTTTTGGCAGACTTGCTGAACTTCCTTTGCTTATTTAGAAGACAATGTCTCATAGTGTTAACCCGGTATGTGGAAAACAAAATTCGAGTCGAAACATTTTCACTTAGATGGTCATTGGCATAGACCAGGGGGCGCTTCTGCGAGCGATTTTACTAGGGAACATGTATAAGAACAAGGATGGGTCATGGGACAAGGAACTTGACGCTGACTTCATGTATCATGGTGACAGTATTACCTTGTTTTGATTGTCAAGACAGTCTGGTTCCATTTTTGTGAAGATGATTTTAATCTTCGTATCTGTATGTAATTGCATCTTATAAACCCTATGATGTTATTAATTGATAGTTAGTGTGAAACTGGCATTGCCATTCATGCTTAGTGATAGCAGTAAGCAATCTTCTCGCTCTTGATTCCTTATATTGCAGGGGATTTCACCCTTATTGGTCTACTCTATGCATGCATTTCTTATCATGATCCTGCCTCATCCTCCTGCTATGGAGTGGAAAAGTCAAGGTGGGGGTGCTCTTGTTTGGATGTTTGGTTATCCTGCTTAAAGGTGGTATATTTGATTTTCACAGATTCTTTCTTTTGGCCAGCCATAAATCTTGATCAAAGAAGGTGGCAGCAGCTCTCTATGTTGCAGCTACAACCAAATCCATCATCTTGCGCATCACGCATGCAACTCATGTGTTGTGGAATTATCTCGGGGCAATTTAGTCCACCCGTCATATGCCATTGCCGCCCAGTTCCATCGTCTGGTCAGACGAAAGTGCACAAGCTACATTCACTCTTGAGGGGCCACAGCATGTGAAGTGTTTGTAGCTCTAAGAGATGCTTGTAACAAATTAAGTTCCACATGGTTTGTGTTGGATACTGTTATGAAATTAAGTTCTACATCGGTAAGCAAAGAACCATTGGTCGAGCTATTATTTGTGGTGGCATCCGTCAACCTTATACTATGAAGTTCCAGAAGCACTGGCTTTGCAGTGTATTTGTCGACTTTATAGATCCTTAACGATAAGAGCGGATAAATTTTACTATCAGGTCTTCTTGTTTCCTCCTCCTCTTAAAAGTCAATTAGGTTTGGTGAAGTCGTTTGGAATTATTCAACGACGAGAAGCAACGTGAAATGTGAGGACAAGGCATGGTCCAATTTGCGGGCCGATTGGTCAAAAGGGAGGCTATTCAATCTGGACCACTTGACCCCTCCCAAATATAAGAAATGGTTTTTGTCTTAGAACAGATACGAATCCATTCGTTTGCTACATCAGCTTAACATTCTGTCGTTGGAACAGATGTAAATCCATTCCTTTTGCTACACCAATGGCTGGATGTTTTTGTTGTCGGGACTGAATATAATTTTTTTTAATTTACTAGCATAAGTTTTAGTTCTTAGTGATGCAAATTCCAATCGCTTACAGTACAATAACTTTGAGACAAGAAGAAAGTGAACTCCCAAGAGAAGTCAAAAGATATTTGTGGGTGAGAAGGATGCATCACTCAACTTCCACCCCTCTATAAAGGCCCCTCGCTTTTTGGATGGCGCTTCACCCATCCTCCTACAGAACAAGAAGCAGTGAAACAAGCACATGGCTCGCTTGGTGTTGTTGCTGTGGTATCTAGGTACCTTAGCAGCATTTCGACAAGCTTCTGCTGTGGAGTACACAGCACTGAACAACGCGTCTTCAACAGCCGGTGGAGCAAGGTTCGATGGTGAAATTGGCACAGAGTACACCAAGAAAGTAATGAACTCCTCCACTGTATTCATTTGGCAAATTTTCCAAGAATTGACCTCAGAGGACAGAAGAGATGTGCAAGCTGTAAGTGTTTTTATTGAATCCATGGAGGGGGTAGCATATGCACTTATCGACACGAATGAAATTCACGTCAGCTCGGAGTACATAGGAAACTACTCCGGTGATGTGAAGAACGAGATAACTGGGGTTTTGTATCACGAGATGACGCATATATGGCAGTGGTTTGCCAATCAAGAAGCGCCGACTGGTTTGACAGAGGGAATAGCGGATTTTGTGAGGCTGAAGGCGGGGTATGCACCAAGCCACTGGGTGAAACCAGGCCAGGGAAACCGGTGGGACCAGGGCTGTGATGTCACAGCACATTTTCTGGACTATTGTGATGGTCTTCTGAGTGGGTTTGTAGCAGACATGAACAAGAAGATGAAGACTGGCTATAGCCCTCAGTATTTCGTTGAGTTGCTGGGGAAGACAGTTGATCAGCTCTGGAGTGACTACAAGGCTAAATATGGAAGTTAGGTTACTTTTTCTGTAATGAATAAAGTCCAAGTAATTGTTTTCCAGGGAAAAAATGGTTATATGCAGTCATTCTCTGTAATATGCTGATTTAAAGCACAGCCATTTAAGTTTTTCGTTTCTTCCAAAAAGTTCAGAAGTAGGTGGTGTGATTAAGCTAATACGCTCCCTATTAACTGCTCAAGTATTCAATCTGCTTTCTGATATAGGACTAATAAAAGGTGAAGATAAAAACAATGTAAGCAAATTGGGTATTAAACAAATAAGTACGTTCCTCTAATAACAAGGACCAAGTTTGCAGAGGAAGCACATCCTTGACTTTTATTTGGTATTCAAGCGCTTCATTAGGATAGAATTGTTCTATAACAAGCGAATGCTGAGGAACTTACTGTTCCTTAGGACATCTGGAAAGTCATCGTACACCCAACTTATTTACCTCTCGATTCAGGCAGATTATTAGCAGAATGACCACAGTGATCACACCCAACAGTTCATACAGTGAGGACGCCTGATCAACAACCAAAAAGAAAGTAAAAAAAAAACAAGAATTGCCATCTGCATATGGTAGCTCCATAACCAGCTCTGCATCAAGCAAAGTCGAGAAAGGCCTCGGCATAGTCATCATCCATGGATCTGACGGTTCAAGTAGATTCATTGGAGCGAGGACTTGTCAGTGGAACTAACCATCAAAGACAATCAGGCAGTTCATTGTACGCTATACTGGAACTTAAGAGCCTTTGTAGCTTCGAAATGCATAAGGACACGACAGTAAAGGAGGGGGAACCCACAAGAAACCTCAATACATTAAGCCCAAGGCTCAGTTCGATTTCTGAACTAATGAGACTACTTCACTGATTCCTTCGAATTTCCGCCTTTCCTTCAGAAGCATCCGGGCAAAATTGAGAGCTTGGCGCTCGCAGTCTGCACGCTTACTAGCATCAGTTATGGACTCAAAATCCTCCACATGTGCAACCCCAACAATTCTCCTGAAATCAAGTATGTACGAAGGCAAATGGTCAGTATTTAGACAACTGTATGCTCCAACCGAGACATTAGTCCCAAAAGCTACTAAGAAATCAAGCAAATTCATAATCTACACATAAGCATTTAAGGAGCAGGAAATGCCACATCATTCAATCACACCTTATCATTTTGGCAGCACCAAATCCAAGAGTATCATGGAATAAATCCTTCATAAATTTCCTCTGGACCAGCTCGAGCAGCACGTGATTGTTATAGATTGCTGGTAGATATGCCTCACCAGACCCATTCTTGTGTTCATTCCAGAGGCTTACAAACTTCTGTCGGAATAGATTCCACGTCTCTTCAATCGTCTGCAAAATCCATTCCTTGTATGCCTGTATAACATGCGCAAATGGAACAATTCATTAACATATCATCAATGGTAAAAATAATTTTTATTGACCTTTCTTCTTCTTTCATAGTAGTCGACGAGCATGAAAGAGATGAAATGACTGATGGGGGAGAGGATAATATGATCTCAATTATTATTGCCTCTATCTGCCAATTACAACTGTCCATTCATCTCTGCAATTACTGAAATAGCTATTGTTTTTGCGAACAATAAAGTACCAAGTAATTATCACATATAAATTTTTCTTTTGTATACATAGATGTGTGCAAATCCCGAATTGAATTCTAGCTGCATGATCAAGAGATATTCAGGTTCATTACATAATAAGCAATAGTAGTCATTAGGAGTAAGAAGAGAAACCAATTTACAGAACTTTGCAAGGTCAAGCACTGGAAGTCTATGAGACATAAGCATAAAGACAGGCAATTATGTAAAGCATACTTTTCTGTCGTTCCCTTGATTTGCATGCCCATCCTGAGAGAAGAATGACAAAAACAAATTTCCTAGGAAGGCGCCAACATCAAACCCCATTGGCCCATAAAATGCGAATTCTGAATCTATTACTTGGGTCGAATCTTGGGTAACCATGACCGAACTAGTGTGGAGATCTCCATGTACCAGTGCTTGCGCTCTTTCACAGAACCTGAAATGCACGTCCCACAAAATTATCAGCAAACAGATGATGTTCCGCTCCATTTAACTTTTTTTGAAGAAGGATACAGTAGCTTCTTATACAGTAACATTACTTGGATTTCAACTCAGCTATTTCAAGCTTTAAATCATTATCCTCCCTTGCAGCCTCAGCATCAGCATCCAGATAAGGGGAAGTCCAACGGTTGTGTTGGGATACTTTGTAAGGGTCAGAGAAAACAACCTGCTCGGTCAGCCTGCACATCTCGATGTTCCCGCAGAACTCTGCTACTGCAATGACAATGCCAAGACAAGAGTGTGGCCAGACATCAGTATAAAAACTAAAGAAGCCAAATGCATTCCGCTATGTATTTACCTCCACGTTTGTGCTCCGTGGTGGAATGATACAGAAGAGACGTGCAGAAGAGGGTTCTCGCCATATATTCTGACATGTGCTCCGCGAGTAATGGGTACTCAATTCCAGCGATCAATCCTTTCCTCAGGATTATATGTGGAGGCTCTAAGTAACGCATGCCTGTCAGAGACATAGTACGGTCGAAGTGATAAACCTCCGGGACATGATCCGGGCACCAATGCCCGTGCTCTTTCAATGCCGCCGCCTCGAAGTACGCTCGCTCTTTCGTCATTGGCCATGATTCCCCAATCAACCGAACGTAAGGGAGAGCCTGCAAATATGAGAACACAATTACCGCACAGGAAAGAACACCGGACTTGTAGATTTGAACCAAAAGAGAGGAACATCTTTTCAGTAAGAGTCGAGAACTTCAACTCAAACCCACCTAATCCGCGAAAAGTATCAAAAAAGTCATAAATCTATTTTATTTATATCAATTCCAAAACTTTTCAATGAGACCAATTTAGTCTTAAAACTTACAAATTCAATCAATCCAGTTAATTTTGGCCAACCGGCATTGACATCCAGTTAATTTTGGCCAACTGGCACTGACGTGGACGTCGGCCGGTGACTGGATGCTAACGTGGCATGCAAATTCAGATATTGACCTGATGTTGACATGGTAACTTCAACTAGAACCCACATAACGCAGGAGAGGCGGGCCTGGGCGAAGGCCGCCATGGCCTTCCTATCCGCGGGCGAGGCCGCCTTCACCTGCTTGCAAGCCAAGGCGAGGCTGGCCTGGCCCAAATTTGGACAAAGCCCCCTCACCTGCAGCCTTGGGCGAGGGCTGCGCCAGTGAGGGTGAGGCTCGTCAGCCATTGGGAGACAGTCCAAGGAGGAAGAAGGGAGAAAAGAAATGGAAAAAGAAAAAAAAAAGGAAAAAAAGAACAAGAAAAGAAAAATATTCAAAAAAATTATTAAAAAATTACCATGTTAGCATTCCACGTAAGTGCTGACCAGTCAAAATTGGCCAAATGAATTGAATAGGTATTAATGTAAAAATGTTTAGCATTGAATTGATTCAATTAAAAAGTTTAGAACTTAATTAATATGTTTAGAATTTTTGTAACCCAATAGCTAGATGTTGAACTTAAGCACGAGTGGGATTTGCAGATTCCACAAAACAAAGAATGAAGCAAAGGAACATTTTCTCATCCGCTGAGAGTAGGATCATCCCAAAATCGATTGCTTTACTGTGATTCCAGCTAAAACATATAAGCTAATCCCCGCCCATACCAAACCTGAGGGAAAAGAAAACAGATTTTCACCATTTTCATTATCATCCCATTTCAAAATTTCTTCACATTCAGCTAGAAATGAAGCCACAAAAGACTTGATTATATCAAACTTACGCTCCGTTCCTTTCATGGAAAATGTAATGTTTCTGTAAATTATTTTTCAAAAGCCATTTTTTAGGAAAATAATTATTTTTTCTGTTGTTAGACTGAAATTTGAGAATGAACTAGAATATTTTCTGCCATTTGGTAAGGAGAAGCTTTTCTTACATGTACTCATTTTCAATAATTTTATTATTGTTTTATTTCTTTAAAATCGATTTTTGAGTTTTTTTTTCTTTCCTCTTCATTTTTTCTTTTTCTTTATTTCCTCTTTCCATTTTTTTCTTCTTCTTCCTTGGCCTTGCTTGGAGCAACGGCTTGCGACCAGCAATTAGTAAGCTTTGGCCTCGCTCCAAGCTGGCGAGCTGTGCAAGGCTCGAGCCTTGCCTAAGGTCTCGGCAAGGCTTTGGCAACCTCGGGCAGGCTTGGCTTTACCAAATCAAGCGAGGCTCTACCTTGCCAGAATATGGCAAGCTTGAGCCTCGCCGGCCTGTGGCGAGGAGCTCGTCTATGGCTAGTCGGTGGCCACAATCATGGCCAACAATCAGACAAGGCCCAGAAAAAGAAAAAATATTAAAAAGAAGACATACAAGGTGGAATAAGTAATGAAAAATATTTTCAACTTTTTGAAAAGCGAAAAATACTTTCTTAACTTTGAAAGTGTTTTTTCCAATATCAAAAAAGGTTTTCTTTAATTACTTTATTTTTCAATAAACGAATACTGAAAAATGTTTCCCTCAAAATTATGTTCCGAACAGAATCTTGAGTAAGGCATAAGAACTGAAATCCCATAATGAACAACATGCTTTCTGATCCGAATTTCGATCAGCATTACCCTGTGTCTTGCCCAGCTTCCATTGATCATAAATAGAGAGACCTCGGCCGCGCAGTTAAGGAAAAAAAAATCCATTTTCGTCAAGAGAAAAAACGAAAAGCATCACCTGCTTGATGACGAAAGAGCCCGCAGAGCCCGCGACGATGTAGACGAAGTTGAGATTGCCGTCTCCGACTTCTCTGATGTCCAGGTCATCGAACTTCTCCCCCAGCTTCGAGGCGAGGGCGGGCGTGTGCTGGATGTACTCTACCAGGGACTTCTTGTCCAGCGGCCGGAACTCCACGAAAGCCATGATGGAAGCGGTGTGTCACCGGCGGGGACACGGGCAGCGGTATTGAAAGGGTCCGAACTCGGGCTCGGGCTCAGTTTTTTTTTCTTGTTTGGTCAGGCTCGGGCTCAGTTCACGAGGTACATACGATGAAAGAAGATAGGAAAAAGGTGAAAGTGTCGAATTGGATGGGCTGGTTATCTGAACCTAGCCTTCTTCTCGGAAGAGAGGGAATGAATGACTTTCGTGTTGACCCGTTTCTTTGACTATATATAGATTCTCTGTTTTCTTTCGTGTTGTATCAAAGCCCCGGCTGCCAATCAGGGCATCAACTCTGGCTAAAAATGCTGGGAAATGATAAGCTGACGATACGGTCATTCTTGGAAGAGTGACGGTGGTGCAGGCTGCACGTCGCATTTGAAACTGGACAACTTGCTCGTTTGGTTTCCCATGGAAATCGGACCACATTTTTATTTTTGCTTATATATTATTGAGGAGTTATCTAGATAGGTTCCCACTGTTGAAGCTCTCTCTCATCTCTATCCCCCTGTGTCTCACACTTGGGATATATTTAATCGTCTGAATATCTAATCAGAATAGAACTTGATAAATATCTAATCAGATAGAACTATGATAAGAAATATGATTTTGCTATATTCTATTCACAATTTAGTTATTAATGTAATAAAGTTATATATATATTTGGTGACCCAGGGAACCCCGCACGGCCAGCAGCCGGAGAGTAAATCCTGGAGAGGGACGCAGGAAACCACCACCCACGCACCCCGGGCAAGGCACCACACAGCGCTTCAGCCTCCCTGCTTCGCAGGAGCTTCGAACCTAGTTCTCCTCGGTGGAGAATACAAGCTCTACCCTCTACGCTGCAACGATGGGTGGTGTAATAAACTTAGATATATTCACATTATATTATATATATTATTTGGTTAAAACACCATATCAATATAAAGTAATCCTATTCTACTACTCAGTCTCAGATTTTTGCTCTGCCTCCTTAAAGGGCGTAGGAGTTGAAATCCACTCCTGAAATGAAATCGTTCCCACCTCAATCTCGCCTGAGAAGATGAGGATTTGAACCCCAGCTCCTCCTTTCAAGTTGGAAGGGTGGCTACTGAGGCGAAAGTTAATGTTATTGAATAGATCAAAGTTTCGAGAGTGAGTGACCATCTGTGCCATTTTCCCATGAATTTTCACTCCCACGTGCGATTGCGTGGGTGTTGATATGGTGGGCTCGATACCAGACACGATCGGGACCCCGGCCCATTAAAGGTCGGACGGCTGATGTTTCTCGAACCATATGGGCCGGTCGGCCCATCATCACGTCGCCGTCACTCTTGGGCTCGCGCCAGCTCATCCCATTAAATACCACGAGTCCGAAAGCATCATTTTTAACCACAAATTAAATCCCACGTGGAATTTTCGCGCAGGAAGTTCCGTCAAGAAAAAAAAAAACTGCTCAAAGAGGGAAAAAGAGATCGAGGCAGTTGCTTCGCTCTCCCGCCTCGTCAGATGCTTGGAGTAGTAGACATGGTGCTGCGCCCGTCGCGTTCGGCGGTGGCGGCGGCGGCGGTGTTGCTGGCGGCGACCGGCTTCGTCGCCCTGTGCAGCGCCGGCTCCGGCGGGGGCATCGCCGTCGATTCAGGTCCCCTAGCCCGATCGCCGGACCGGACCCTGTGTTCCCAGCTCATCGAGCCCGCCGGCTATCCTTGCGCCGAGCACACCGTATTCTCTCCCCTCTCCCTCTCTCTCAATGAGGATTTAGCCGAATGCTTCTTCTTCTTTTCTTTTCTTCAGATTTCTCGAGGTCTGCTTCGATAGTTTGCGAGTTTCTGTGTTTTTAATAGCTCGAACTGAAGGCACAGGGATTTCGTTCCGGAAATTCTTCGTTATCTATCTGAAATTCTAAGTTGTGAAGAATTGATTTTTTACGGTTGTTGAATGCATCATGAGCTTCGACTCTCGAGCATAGCTGCGGAGAAAGGCAATTTTCTGGAAGATTTCAGTTCCTTTTTCTTCAATTTTAATGTCGGGCGAGCCTAATTCTTCGTTGCATTTTGTGTTTGGCAGGTCGAAACGAAGGATGGTTACTTATTGGCCCTTCAACGCGTCTCATTCGGCAACAGAGAATTCGGGGCAGAAGGGGCTCCTCCTGTTCTGCTTCAGCACGGGCTTTTCATGGTGATTTCCATTTCTCCATTTTTGTCATTGGTTTTATCGACTTCACAGCGAGAATGGCATTCCACTCCATTGATGCAACCTGTGATGCTAAAGAACTTTATAAATTGACAACCCAAGGTTTAATTGATCTTCTGGGATGCAATCTCTGGGGTCTTCACATTGGATTAGTCCCTTTTTCCACATGCTACTTTTCTGTGTTTCCTGCGGTCTTTAGATTGGTGTTACAATTCTCTCCACATTTTTTAGTCGTGCTCTCAGTACTTCTCTATTGATACTTCAGTGAGCTGGTAATAATTTTCTGTTAGACACTTGATCGAGCTGCTTGTACACTTTAGCTTATGCACCTCCTCTGGAGTATTGTTGTTTTGGAGTTTTTTTTCACTGCCATCTTCTACAATGTATTGAAAAAACTTATGGCAGTGGACTTTCATTAAAATGTTGAAAAAGAATTTTCTAACAGATTATGCACGTTTTCTTAAAACTCTTCATTGCATCACTCTACTATGCCTGAGACTCCAATGCACTATATTCTCTGATGTTGGTTCTGTCATCGGAAGATTACTTCATTAAATTGTCTTGTACAGTAGTTATATTTTCTGTGCGTGATATACATCATATAGTTGCTGCTTTATCCCTTTTCCAGTCTTCTCAAGCTGTTGTGCATCAAATTTCTCACAAGCGCATTTCAAAGTTGCATGCATTCACTTGACTATCTCGGTGCAGAAGTACTAATGACGCTATAAACATTGTGGTCCATGCTGTTATTACCTTTGAGATGCAAATAAGTCAACACTAAGTATGACTGATTCAATCACATTATTATTTCCTCAATAATCAATTGCAAACAGGCAGGTGATGTGTGGTTCCTAGATTCTCCAGTCCAATCATTAGGCTTCATCCTAGCAGACCATGGTTTTGACGTCTGGGTTGGAAATGTGCGTGGAACACGTTGGAGTCATGGGCATGTGTCTTTGTCAGAGAAAGATAAGGTATTGTGTGGTTTCTCGCATCTTTCTATCTGCTTGATGTGTCTCATGGAATGAGACTATGAGTGTACCCACGCATCTCAAGATGGGCATGCTTGGGGATTTGGCTCTTAAAAACCATATAAGTTTATTCATGGCAGCTGAATGAGGAGTTTTGTTCTGTTTAAAGCATGTCAGTGTATACTTTTATGCATACCGCACTGATAAGACTTTCTTCCTGCAGGATTTTTGGGATTGGAGTTGGGAAGAATTGGCACTGTATGACCTTGCAGAGATGATACGCTATATAAGTTCGATAACCAGCTCCAAAGTTTTTCTTGTTGGACATTCGCAGGTTTGTGCATTTCTTCTCTTGCAGTTAATTGGCTGATCAAAAAACAAAGATGGAAAGGAAAGAATTACCTGAACTTGGTTTTGTTTTCTTAATTGTGAACTTTGTTCTTCTGTTTTCTTCGTAGGGAACAATCATGTCATTGGCTGCTTTAACTCAGCCAGCCATAGCAGAAATGGTAAAAGCAGCTGCCCTTCTATGTCCAATATCATACTTGGGACATGTCAGTGCTCCTCTTGTTCTTCGAATGGTCAGCATGCATCTTGATCAGGTGAGTAGTTTTTAATCTCTAACGTTGCTTTATATGGCTTCCCAACAATGAATTGATGATTCCACATGCTTTTCTTGGACAGATGGTTGTTGCAATGGGAATTCATCAACTCAACTTCAGAAGGTTTGGCCACACTTCTTCTCTTATATTTAATTACATTGAGCATTACATGTTTCTAACTTTCATACTTTTTTGTCATGTAATCCTCTAGTGAAATCGGAGTCAACCTTTTGGATTCTGTGTGCGACGGACACATAGAGTGCAATGACTTGCTGACTTCCATAACAGGTCTCTTCCCCCCCCAAAAAAAAAAAAAAAAGAAAAAGAAAAAAGAACTGTGGTGTCTTTTATGGCTGGTTCCGACTTTTCTGAAACTATAGAGCATAAGATATTGGTAGTGGCTGAATAATACTGTGGAACGAAAATGTTCACGCTGAACATCAAAGTGCAGGGAAGCATTGTGTGTATGGATATTCCTTTTCTGAATTTTGACAAATGGTTATGATGACACTGCAGGGAAGAATTGTTGTTTCAATAACTCACGAGTGGACTTCTATTTGGAGTATGAACCTCACCCATCATCCTCGAAGAACTTGCGCCATCTTTTTCAAAGTATGATTATTAAAAGCTCTGCTATATTACTAGCCCCAAATTACCAATTGACAGTGTGCTAGCAACATAAATTTTTTTCTTGAGTTTTTTCGCGTGCGTTTGTTCGAGTATGCTTATTCATTTAATTGCAATCAGTGATTGGATAATCTTAATTTAGCTTCAGCCATAATAGAAAATCTTGAAAATTGTAGATCATATTAAAGTGACCTCTCGATTTAAGATCCACCACTCAGTGTTGGCACTTTCATGTAAGGCCTCCTTGTTTCTTGACTAAGTGAGGCATGGTGATTAAGAGCCAATACTTTTTTCTCTTTAATTCCAGCATGATCTTTTGGATTGGCTTTTCTAATTAACACACTATGTAGGTGCGTGTAGTTTTTCTTTCATTCTCTAAATTTGGTATTCACCCACGTGTCAATAGAATTTTCCTTCTTTCAGTTCGTGAAACTCTGAAAGTTTTCATCGTTTAGGCACCAATGGCACCATGCCATATGTGAGAAAGTACTCCCAGAAGGGGACGCATTATAAATCCTAAAACAGCAAAAGGGATATAAGTTGGAACACAAAGTGGAAAAAATATCACGAGTTCTTTCCTTAAGTACTTTGTTCAAAAAAAGGGATTGTTCACGGCTCTTCTACATCTTTTGTAGTTACTTTTCTATGCTTCCATCAATGCTACATTGGCTTTTGTTCTCCTTATGGTTGGTTTCTGACAGTTTTTTTATTTGCTTGGCAGTGATCCGCAAGGGTAGTTTTGCCATGTATGACTATGGATTTTTCAAGAACATGAAGATGTATGGTCAGTTGAAACCTCCAGCATTCGATCTTAAAAGCATCCCGCAAACGTTGCCATTGTGGATGGCTTATGGAGGCAATGACGCGTTAGCAGACGAGGCGGATCTCCAGCTCACTCTTGAAGAATTGCAGTCCAAGCCGGAGTTACTGTATATAGAGAAATATGGTCATGTAGACTTCATTGTGGGTTTGAAGGCAAAGGAAGATGTTTACGACCATATGATTGAATTCTTTACGTCGTTTGGAAAATCGTTGAGTTCTTGAACTGAATGACTCCTACGAGTTGTAAGTACACAATATATCAGAAATATGCGAAAGAAGTATAAGTTGTATATCCTTCCTCATCTTTGTACAGCTGACGAGGCCAGTATGTTTAAACAAATGCTGGATGATTAAGTTCAAGCGAAATGCATGCTAGTTGAAATTAATTCAGATTTGCCGGCTCTCAAATGAATGCGTAGTGGGAACTGAAAATTCTCCCGGACCGTGAGCTCTGTCCTGTCTTTTTTCACTTCTAGATATGCTGTTCTCCAATTCCATGTTGGATCTCAGTCAGGTAACAACCTCTCACATCACATCCAAAATTGCCGTCCTATGCTTAGACTCATATCAATTCACAAGCACAACGCCGACTTTCGCCCCCCAAACTGGTAGCCGAAGCTAAAAGTAGGATTTTGCATGAAAATAGGAAGGATGACACGATTGCAATAGCTGTGAATCTGAAATAAATGCCCGAAGGCAATCGCGGCTGCTTTAGGAACAGGTACATGACAGAAACTCCTTGCTCGCCTTGAACTTCCAAGTTCGTGTTCCTAGCCAAGGAAATGGTTAGGTAACGACCCGGGGGACAGTTGCCGATTCCTTTTCAGATGGTCACGTTTCTGAAGAACGGACGGTAGACCTCGCACACGCACCCTCCCTAAAATTTACGTTTTTTCACGAAAGGGTTAGGTCGAAATCCAGCAAGCGTTAGCTGAACTTAACACCAATTAAGAAACATGACGAATCCCAACCATCCAACCCTTCATTCGCTGTCACTTCCCGATATTCTAGGGACGGATATTTGGCCTGTTAACCTGCGATGTTCTGCAATTACCCGGGTAATCAAAACCCGCAATTACAAAAGTCATTCCGGTCAATTGACAAGTAATTAATGAACCAGAAGTGAAGCGGGGATTTACCGGTAAACTCGATTAAAACCATTAAAATTTTACTTTCCGTCAAGCTTCGCGGGTCAACCGTTTCACGTGTAAGGCGGTAGCCGATGGGGGTGGAACTTAAGAAGGCTTTATTTTATCAATTGACCGTGACCATGTTTAAGCCCATGAGTCTAGTCTAAAGTAAAAAAGTTTAGACTATAACTATTTAAATCAGGAAACAAAACAATGGCCGGTAAATTTTGTTCGCTAAGGCTAGGACTTGAAATTACTGGGTGATTGGGGGGAGATCAACTCAATCTTCTTGTTGGTTTGTGGAATACCTTACTTAGGCGAGTAAAAAAAAGGGAAAATGTGAGATCGAACTAAAACAAGGATAACAAAAGCAAGAGCGGAGGATTTGGAATAGGAGGAACGTATAAAATTAGATTAGATTACAAATTGCTACAAGATTTCGAGAACATTGAACCAAAATATGAGACCGTCCCGCCCTATTCTATCCATAGCATGATTTATTCCCAAAACTAAAGCATCAGGTCTGATTTATACTCAAATTAATTCCACTTACTTTCCCCACAATGTAACTATGTCCGATTTGGGTCGGACCTTCTAATCAACTCATCCACGTGTCGATGCTTGCCACGTCACGTCGTCCTCCCTTTAGGAGGAGTCCAGCTCGACCTTTCCATTGGTCGCTGCTCCTTCTCTGACCGCCGCTGGAGCTTCAACCACCGTCGACTTGCTGCCCTTGGCGAGCGCCACCTCCACGCTCCTCCTCTTGACCTCGTCCATGAACGCTTGTATGTTCCTGTCCGAGGACCCTCCCTCCGCCACGGCTGCCTCCGCCGCCGCCTTCCACTTCAGTGCGTTCCTCTTCATCTCCGCCGCCTTCTCCCCGACCGTCGCCTCGAGCAGGCACTTCTCCACCACGTCCCGCGTGATGAGCTTGTCCTCCGCCTCGCCGCGGCACATCCGGACCCCGACCTTGAACACGTCCACCAGGTATTTGGCGTCGGTCACCTGGTCCCCCCACTGCGGGAAGGCGATGACCGGCATCCCCGACGCGAGCGCCTCCATCGACGAGTTCCATCCACAGTGCGTCACGAAGGCCGCCACCGCCGGGTGGGCCAGCACCTGCTCCTGGGGGCTCCACTGCACCACCTTCCCCTTATCGCCAGCCTTCTCCAGGAACCCCTCGGGCAGCGTCAGCACGGTGTAGCCGGAGTCCTTGTGCGGCGGCTTCATCACCCACAAGAAGTTCACGTTGGAGTTCAACAGCCCGTACGCGATCTCGTCCCACTGGTCCTGCTTCAGGTACACCACGCTACCGAACGAGACATACACCACCGACCCCGCAGGCTTAGAGTCGAGCCACCCGACGCAGTCATCAGCCTTCATGAAGTCCCCACGCACATTCGCATTTGGGACCTTCGGGTTCTTGAACAGCGGCCCGACTGTCTTAATCGGGCATATCTTGGACATGTACTCGATTATCTCAAGCTCGAGCTCCTGAAACGTGTCCATCAATATACAGAAGGGCTTGTCAAGGTTCTTGTACTGTCCGAGGATTGCCCGACGGAGGAAAGGGTACGGGGATGTTGGGTAGAGGAAGCTCGGGACCTCGTCGTGCTTGAGGAGCGGCATGCACGGGAGCCGCACGTCGATCTCCATCGCCGACTCGCTCGGGAACGGGACAAGGCCGTGGTAGTAGTGGTAGTAAGCGGCGAAGCACGCGCAGGACTGGACCCAGAGCATCGCCGAGGGGAGGCCGAGGCTCTCGGCCACGTCGGAGACCCACGGGATGAAGGGGTTGTTGATGAGGCATGAGATGGGGCGGTTGCGCTCGGCGTTGCGGCGGATCATCTCGGGGATGAGCACCTTGCCGACCTTCTCGAGCTGGGGCAGGTACTGGTCGAGGTCCTGGCGCCGCGGCTCGTCCTCGTCCCACCCGTCCTCGAAGAACTCGAACCGGATGAAGCCGTCGCCGACGGGGGCGGGCTCGTCTCCGATGTTGCTGGCCTTGCGCATCTGCTTGCCGATGCTCTCGGGGGTGGTGAACGTGACGAGGAGGCCCTTGGAGGCGAGGCGCTTGCCGAGCCGGAGCAGCGGGTTGACGTGGCCTTGGCCGGGGAAGGAGACCAAGAGCACGTGAACCAGTGATTCTGCATCAGACCCCATTCCTTTCTCCTCCTCCCTTATCCTCTTCCTTTCTTTCTCTTTTTTCCTTTGGAGCGGTAAGAGGAATGGCGTGTTTGTGTGTGCTTCTGTATGTGAGGTGCAATGAGATCGGAGGGAGAGACCGCGAATATATACGGGCCGAGATACGTGATGAGGTTTTCGGGGGTTGTATGAGGGTCGATTAGGAGAGACTGTTAGGTGGAGGGGAAATGACAGAAAGAGATTGAAGGTTTGGTTTAAGAAGGCGAATCAAAATCAAAAGTTAGAATTTAATAATTAATGAACGGGTCAAGCTCGTTAGGATTAGAACAAAAGATTGGAACTGTTATTCCTCGTCTCTTCAATAGCGCAATGGATCTAACTCGGCGGACGATGTAACGCCGTCCTCATGATCATGCAGCATATGTCCCCACACACATGCACCAGTGAAATAATTGAATTCTTTCTCCTTTTACAATGATCACAAACCATCATTTCTTCGATATAGAATTCGTATACGTCATTTCCGAAAATGGGTAGACCGCAAAAAGGAAAGGAAAAGAAAAGAAGCAAAGGTTTTGCTCATCGTGCCTTGTCTTGTTGTTGATGCAGATATTCGCAGTGGGCGTTCTTATCTTTCTGCAGTTCGATATGCAGACTCCCCTCGATCGGTAATTTCCCGCTTACTTGATGATGATATCATGTTTATGCTCGCTTAAGACATCAATGAAGATCCGTTTCACATTGATCGTCGAAACATGATTAATAAACAACGTGGGCAAAGCAGTGAAAATCTCATGAGTCATGCCTCCCGGCAAAAGATGAGATCGCGACGTACAGTACCATGATGCTGAAAGAAGCACTGGGTTAGCTGAGGAAAAACTAGCTTTCGAAACGCACCTATCACGATCATATACCGCGCAAATCAGACTTACATATAAATCATATGGTCTGTTCGTTTCGCGAAAAATATTATGTTTCCGGAAAATATTTTTCTAGAAGTCATTTTCCAGGCACTGGATTAGCTGAGGAAAAACTAGCTTTCGGAACGCACCTATCACGATCATATACCGCGCAAATCAAACTTACATAGAAATCATATGATTTGTTTGTTTCGCGAAAAATAATATGTTTCCGAAAAATATTTTCCTGGAAGTCATTTCCCAGGAAAATGACTTTGCTTTCTAGTGTTCGGCCAAAACTTAAATTTCAAGTGGAAAATATTTTTCATTGTTCGTTAGCTAATATTTTTAATTGACCAAAAAAATAGTTTTATTTTTTAATTTTAAAAAGATGAATTTTTAATTATTTGTATTTTTAAAAATAGAAATTTTATTATTTTTTATTATTTCTTTCTTTTTCCTTTTTCTTTTCCTTCCTCTCGACTCCTCCTTCCTCTGCTGTTGCATGCTTGACAATGGTCGGCTGCCTGGTGGCCAACCAAGACCTGGTCGCCGAATCAGGCGAGCTCAAGGCTTGGCCGATCTTGCCCGAGCCTCGCCCAGCTCGCCGAATCTAGCAGCAGAGCTCGGGCTCGCTTGGATTGGGAGCTCGAGCTTCGCCACTAGATCCATCAAGCTTGCGGCTCACTAGAGTTGGCGAACCTCTGACGAGGCCCGAGCTTTGCCCCAGGCTGGCAGGGCTCGGCCTCACCGGGGAGGCTCGAGCTGGCTAGCAGCCAGTCGCCGGCAAGAAGATGAAATGGAAAAAAAGAAAAGGAAAAAAAAAATTAAAACTCGATTTAAAAAAAAAAAAAAAAAGAAAAAGAAGCATAAATGAAAAGAAACAAGGTGAAAGAAGTTATGGAAATCCTCTTCTCAAAAGAGGAAATCATTTTCCACATTCTTACAAGGAGATTTTTCATTGACCGGAAAACATTTTCTTTGACCATCTATTTTCCACCATCCGAACATCGGAAATTTTGGAAAATGTTTTCCCGAAAGCTATTTTCCATGAAACAAACGGATCCTTAAACAGAGAAGGAAAAAAATTGTTTAAAAAGGTTATTTCTTAATTACACCAGTGCATCCTTTTTTCGTTTTGAGGAGAACAAGAACAATTGTCTAATGATTCCTTGTAGGGGAAACGAAACATGAAATCAAGTGACTAGGTCATTGAGGGCGCTTTTGATAACACTCTCAAGAACAGGTGTTTCTATTTTTTTTTTCCCGAGAGTAGAAATAGAATAGAAATGCGTTTTTTATTCCTAAGAGTAGAAATAGAGTAGAAACGTGTTTAATAAGTTTTTATTCCCAAGAAAAGATTTGAAACAAAAATAAGAAACAAAAAAAGTTACTTCTTATTCTTGGAAACAATTCAAGAAACAAGTTTTTTTTTTTTTTTCCTTTTCTTTTCTTCTCTTCTTCCTAGCTAGTTGTTGGCCTTGGCGATGGCCGGCTACCGGCCAGACGAGGCTTGGCGACCTCGCCGGGGGCCCCCCGAGCCTTGCGATGGCCAGGCGAGGCTCTGGGGGACCTTGCCGGCCCTCGTTTGGCCAGCCATGGCCAAGGCCGGCGATTGGCTAAGAGGAAGGAGAAGAAAAAGAAAAAGAAAAAAAAAAGTAATAAAATTACTAATATATTAAAAGAAATTCTAAGTCACAAAAATATTTGGAGTTGTACCAAACGTATTTTGTTCCTGAATAGAAATTTTTATAGTTTCCAAACGCCTTAAAATGCTCAGAAACTATTCCCGATAACAGCAATAGAGAAAAATGTTTCTGAAAAGAAACTATTTCCGGGAATAGAAATGTTACCGTATGCACCCTAAATATCGTTGTACCTTGCTGTTCTATTTGAATTGGGGCGCACTGATAAAAACGTGTGGAAATGGACACGCAGGAGTTGTAGTCTCCCACATGCATCGCCAATCTTCGGATAACGTTAAGAGCGACTACCCTATCCGGTGAAACTCACTTTCGATCTCCAAATTTCTTTGTTGCTCTTCCTTTCGCGTCATTATCGCTTTCTTTTTAGTGGCTCTCGATTCTCTAGCGGATTAAAGTCAAGCCGGGTTCGAGTTGTTTATATGATAATTAGTCACTATGAGGATATGACCGAAAGTTGAGTTCGTGGTATTAAGGCTCCGTTTGGGAACAGCTTTCCCAAGGATCCTTGAGGGTCTAAAGGCCTTTGGGCCAAATATTGGGCGTTTGGCAAATTTTTTTCACTTGCCTTTGCCAAAGGCAAAGCCTTGCCAAGGCTGAAAGCCCAAGGCAGGTTGGGGGCTGCCTTGGGCATTCTCGGCATGCTGGCTTTGATAATAATAGGTTTTTTCTTCCGAAATTATCCTTGTTAATTTTTCGTTTTTCCGGCTTTACCCCGACTACTGTTCATCGTCTTCATCCTTCCCTTCTCTCTACCGAGAGAACACGGCCAGCATCAGCGAGCAGGCGCCGGCGAAAGGCAGGTGGTCCGGCGAAGGGCAGGCGGTGCGGCGAAGGGCGGGTGGTCCGGCTAGGGTCCCACGACCGTCCGACGAGGGTCACCGCGCGGAGGACGCCGGCAACCCAGATCGTGCGCAGATCTGGTCGCGCAGATCTGGGTCGCGGAGACCAAATCGCGAGCGTCGGCGACCTCCGCGGCGCGGTGGGTTGCACGACGGCTCGGCGAGGGTCGCGGCGACCGAGATCTCGCGAGCTGGGTCGCCGCGATTAGATCGAGCGGCACCGGCGACCTCCGCACGGAGGTCGCGGCGCGGCGGGTCGCGCAACCTTCCGACGAGGGTCGCCGCGACCCAGATCTCACGATCTGGGTCGTTGCGACCTCGTCGGACGGACCTCGACCCGCCGCGCCGCGACCTCCGTGCGGAGGTCGCCGGTGCCGCTCGATCTAATCGCGGCGACCCAGCTCGCGAGATCTCGGTCGCCGCGACCCTCGCCGAGCCGTGTCCTCCACACGATGATGCTAGTCGGACGCCGCCCTTCGCCGCGCCGCCTCCCCCTCGCCGGACAGCCTACCCTTCACTGCGCCGCCTCCCCCTCGCCGGACCGCCTACCCTTCGCCGGCGGTAACCGGCGAAGCCCTTGCCGGCCAACTCTCATTTTTTCCATTTTTTTTAATAACAAAAGCATTTTGCAAATTAACTTATCCAAACACTATTTTGTTCAAATATACTTCACAATGAACTTTCATGGCACCATTTACCAAACACATTTGCGTTTCAAAATTCCTTTGACTCAAGTATCTTTACATTTTCCGAGAACTTTCCCCAAAAGTTTTCCCAAACGTGGTATTAAATGGAAACCCTAATCCAGTTTGATCTAGTGAAGTACGAATGTGGCAAAGGTATTATTAGAGGACCATGCGGAATATACTCAATTCTTAGTTTTCACAATTATTAGAGGACCATGCGGAATATACTCAATTCTTAGTTTTCACAGGTCGGCTGCTCTCGCAAGGAAACCGACTTGACGGCGAAAGCCTTAGATGCGTGAAGACCACAAACGGGTGACGGAGTATGCAAGGAATTGTAGTCGAGACGTTTAATTGGATGCCATGTTATACGGCCTACGCATGCATTTTGTTTAAAATGCTAAACCTTTTAAGGATGAAGCCGAAACATGTTTTGCACAATATTCTTAGAAATAAATTCTCTGCACATTCCATAAGTTAATATTTCCAGACCAATCTTTTATTTTATTATTGTTGGTAGTTGGATGTATTTTGAGTGTGGATTTGGCCTCTTGGTGGGAACCAACTTACACCGTCAAAATTAATGTTAGTGCAGATGTTTGGGTGTCTTCTTTGAATTTTACTCTCTCTCTCCCTCTGTCTTTCTCATCCCCAACCAAAATACGTTAGTCGGACCCATCGATGCATCACTAAAACCAGGAACTTCACAAAATCAGCAGGCCATGTAGTTTTCACCCGGCGAAAGTTATCTTGTCTAGAAGGGGAGAGATTGCTGACAAAAGATCGGCGGTCATATGGCACTGAGTCAACGTGTTAGTTGTATTTCAGTAGAGGCATATCCCGGATACTTACCAGTCAATCAACTGATCAAAGACCTAACGCGGCCCAAGATGTCAAAGAGTCTAGATAAGGAAGCGAAGATAAGAACCGCATCTCCCTCGGACACCGCAGATCCTGCAGCTTGCAGAGGCGTTCGCTGACTCGGTTCGCGAATAGTTTCGCTGTGTTTGCATCAACAGTTAATTTACTTTTGTAGAAACATCAAGATCCAAAATGATATAAAAAAATAGACTAATGACTCTAAAAAATTTACACTATTTTTATGTGGGCACGGCGCAATGAATGAAATGATTTTTCTTTTTGAGAATCTTTATATCCGCAATCAAGTTTGCATTAAAGATTTCGTACTTCACACAAGTCCATTGGTACAATGAATGAAATGATTTTTCTTCTTGAGAATTTTTGCATCTGCAATCAAGTTTGCATTAAAGGTTTCACAACGTACTTCACACTCGTCCATATTCCATTTTTGGAGAATTTTTATCGACATCAGTCATCACCAGATCTTTATGAACCACACGGTCCCTAGCATGGGCGGCATATACTCATCGAAACCCTAATGAACAAACCAAGAGGGGGGTTCAGGGGGCACAACCATCTTTCTCACTTGTCAGCCACGAACGCCATTAGCGAAAAAAAATGGAACTTTCGTTACTTCACATGTAAAGCACAGGAGCGTGGATCGTGGGCGTCCACTAGCATTTCATCCGAACTCCCGATGCACTTCCTCTGTGCGTCAAGCACGAGACGACTCGACGTGCATGCGGTCGTTTCTCTTTCTTCTCTTTTTCTCTTTTGGGTCGCCCCTAACTTTCGAATCCATCGATCCTGGCGAACAAGAACAGGAGTTTTATCGTCCATAGAGCAGGGAGAAAATGTCGGTACAACGTTGCGGCGCGCCTCTATCGAGCGACCGTGCGTTGCACCTAATCCCGTTCGATAGGCAGCCGATAACTCTCACGTCAACTTAAGGGCTGCACGACAAAAGTAATGACGTTTGAGAAGGGTTGAGAGAATTCTAGAGATGGAGAGGAGAGAGGCTGTCTTATTTGATGTGAAAGAGAAGGGCAATAATGCTTGCTTTGCTTCCGTGAAGGTAGTTCTCAGCTCCCTCTGGCCGTTGGATATTGGAAAATGGCACGATGGCAGATGAGGCTTGTCTAGTGTAACTGCTCGTCAGCACATGAGGGCCCCTCCTCTCTCTCTTTTACATGGTTATGCCAATTGCTAGATTAAGACTATATGATTATAATACTTTATAGTATATTATAATATATCGATTTCATAGATCAACACTCAATTGACAAAATCTACTCTGAATCTAAAGCGGGTATGGTGTCTATCCAATGTGAAAAAACACATGCCCACTCGATAAATCCACAAGAAAAGGAATCGATATTCATAGGAAAATTTGGACAATTGTTTGACGTTAGAATGTCAATATCTCCGAGGATATTTTATACCTAGGCAAGATACTATTTAAATGCATGACCCTCTAGAGAAAAATAGAATAATCTTCTTAAATGTATTAATAAAACGAATAGCCTTTCACTGTTTGTGAAGGATTCATTAGTGAAGTCCACTAAAATGTATTTAATCACCCTCTGTGAGATTGACCCAGAAGCAAAGAGTTTATTTTTAGATGATGGTGGATTCATTCCTATCCCGGCGAATTCAAATTTAAGTAAAAAGGTGGGTTGTTATGCTAGTTAGAATAATATTTTTTAACAATTAGCCTTTCACGTTAGTGA
The DNA here is from genome assembly GCF_016545825.1 of Eucalyptus grandis. Lineage (NCBI taxonomy): Eukaryota > Viridiplantae > Streptophyta > Magnoliopsida > Myrtales > Myrtaceae > Eucalyptus > Eucalyptus grandis. The sequence continues at coordinate 24,647,341 of NC_052620.1, forward strand.
CGGATTCGAAAGCAAAGTCCATTAAAAAGTATTGAATTTATTGCCTCTGAAATTATGTTAAGATGATGGTGGGTTCATTTCTATATCGATGAATTCAGATTTAAGTAAAAAAAGCAGGTTGTTGTGCTAATTTCCCTCTAAATAGCCAAGTAAGTATAGTCATGCCCCTAAAAGAAAAAGCAGAAGTGTTCAATTCGCTCTTTAAATTTTTAACTTTCTTTGTCCTATCTTTTTTTTTTAATACAAAGTTTTGATGTCCTTTAAATATGTCAATTCGTTAAAATAACCGCTTCAAACTTAAAGATACGTTGCTTTTGGGAGGAAAAAAAATCGTATGCTGGCCCAATGAAGTTAATCCTTTGAAACGGCGGCATTCCCTGAATCCCTATATGTTGCCACAAAACTACCAAGGTTCATAATCTCCAGCATCCCTTTCAAATGGATTTTAACCAACAACACCACCCGCCCCAACCTCACACACATATTTTTGTTCGAAAGAACATCTATGGTCGAATGTCGGGCCATCTTTTAATTCAAAAAGCCCGTACATCAGGCCCATGGGGTTTTATTTGACACGTGCCAAGCACGTGGCCTTGTAAATCCGAACGTTGGGCGTTGCGTCTTCTTTTTTACGCTCCCCTTTCTTCTCTAATTTCAAATGCTAATCCCATAGAGAGAGAGAGAGAGAAGTTGATAATGATCGCAGCCTAGCGACTCCGTCGCATGTGGCGGTGGAGGTCAGGCCGAGTGCCAGCGTGTAGGTGACGGATTCGAGGGCTTGCTGGATGGAGCGCAAGGTGGGATATTCTGTTCTTCACCCAGGTTCGTTCTGTGAGTCTCTGGAAACTTGATCTCTCGTTGATGATTTCTTGTTTTCCTTGGTGATGATCGATCATTGAAAGTGTTTGTTGTTACTGGTTGTTGATTGTTCTGTTCTTGCTCTGCTGGACGTTCTGCAGTTGTAATCTTGTCCTGCGTTTCTCGGTTCTTTTTGGGCTTGTGAGAATGTCTTGTTGCATTGCACGACGATGATGCTTTGGGCTTGTGGTAGATTATCATCCGAAAGAAAACTAGCGCAAGAACTTAGAAGAACAAGATTCTCGCTAAATTACCCTCCGCTGATTAATGTTTCAAATGCTTTTCGACATCCATATGATTCGATAATATGCGGATTTTCAGGATGTACCTTTTCTTTGTTGTTTCCAACGTTACGTATTCTCTACTCAAACCTTGTCATCGTCTTGCTACAAATCTATGGACTCTGCTCTGCTATGCTTGACCAATTTCTTGCCCAAAAATATCTTGGTTTAGTCAAAACAGAAGTGCTTCCAGCAAATGATGGTTTCGAAACATCCGCTATTCGACTTTTCTTTGTTTTTTCCAGCCATCTTGGATGTATGTCTGGAAAGCTGTTCCTCCTCAAACTATGTTCTGTTAGTCTAGTTCAGTGATTGTCATATGCAGCTCTAGAATTAGCCTTTGAAATCGGGTTTCTAACAAGCCTTGACCATAATTTCGCTTTTAGAATGTTATCACTAGAGAGAGGAGGTTCTCTTTTGGATAAAATTTATCAACTCGAACTAAAGTTAGTTAAATCCTCTTATTGAAGGAGTTGTACTGCTTTTCTAAGATGTATCTGTTTTGCCATCTTTTGGATTCTCTCCTTATTCCTTCTGTGTTATATTTTCCAATTTACAAAAAGGACATGATATTTCAGCATCGATAATTTAATGTGTGCATCATAAAGTCCCTCTTTTTGGGTTATATAGAGGCAAAGTCTAAAAGGAAAATATGCTTTTCATTTTCACTCTTTTAACTGGGCGTAATTTTAGGCTGCACATGGTAACCTTCCCTAGCCCAAGAATTTTTATTCTTTTGTTCCCCGGAAAAAAAAAGAATAGAAACTTGTTTGATAACGATAAGTTGGTTTTTTTTTCGGGAATAGAAGATTAGTCTAGGAATGATTTTGGAGAGAAACGAGAAGTAAAAAAGTTACTCTCGTTCCACCAAGAATTCCCAAGAACAAAAATAAGAAACAAATTAGGCAACCCTAATTTCACTTTCGCGATCTTCCATTTTCACCTCTCCCTTTGTCCGCTTGCCTCTCTCCGATCTCATCTCCAGTTGCCTCTCTCTGTCTCGTCGCCGCCCGATCTCGTCGCGGCCGGTCTTGTCGTCGCCGGTTAGTGGTCTCGTACTCCGGTTGGGTCGCCTCTTCGAGCCGGTTGCGTCCGGTCCGTCGCCTCGCCTCGCCACTCTTGGTGTCGTCAATCCCGTCATCTCTGGTTGCGACGCGACACTCCGGTTGGGTCGCCTCTCTCCGAGCCGGTTGCGTCCAGTCTCGTCGCCTCCGCCTCTCTTCGGTGCCGTCAATCCTGTCGTCTTTGGTCGCGACGCGACACTTCGGTTGGGTCGCCTCGAGCTAGTTGTGTCCAGTCCCGTTGCCTCCGCCTCTCTTCGGTGATGTCAATCTTGTCGTCCCTAGTTGCGACTTGACACTCTGATTGGGTCGCCTCTCTTCGAGCCAGTTGCGTCCAGTCCCGTCGCCTCCACCTCTCTTCGATGCCGTCAATCTTGTCATCTCTGGTCGCGACGAGGGTGATTGTGATCTTAATGTGGATTGTTGTATTCTTCTGGGGAAGACAGAACTGGCATTGAAAACAGAGGCCCTTACTGTAGGATCTGATATAAGAACGTTGCGTTCTCTCTCCTAGGGTGAAAAACAGAGAACCCTTCTTTGCAATTTGCAGAAAGAGAGAGGTACCATTTGGAGATCCGCGTTTCTTGCGAGGTTTTCTTGTGATGTCACGAGCCTATCCATGGCTTTGTCGTGAGGATTTTTTTTTTTTTTTTTTTTTTTGGTGTGATTGGTTCCGACCTTTGTCGAGATGGTCTCTGTTTATATTGATGGGAGTGATTGTAATTGTATATCGGGTTGCATTGTTGGGGGCTGTGATTGGTTTGAATGAATTCAAAGCCCTTAATTTTTTCAGCTTGTCTGCAGTGTTATTTTTTTTTTGTTGAATTCTCTTGGGTTGATGGTGCAATGTTTTCTGGGTTTTGATTGATCGAGGGTCTACTATTTTTCAATGTGTAAAAATGTAGTGCAAGCGGGCAGATTAATGATGAGGATCTATACGACGTCACCTTCACTTCTGTTGGATTATATTGTATCAATTAGCGAGAAGTTAATCTGATTTGGTCAATTATCAAAGACATAGCATTGAGTTAGATATGTTAGAGTTGCCTCGATTACAACCTATTTGCTCACATCTCTAATGATAAAGTGTTGTGTGTGTGTGTGTGTGTGTTTTTTTGGGGGGGGAGGGGGAGGGAGGGTGAGCTATTGTGAAATCCTTACACCGAGTGGTATGATTTGCATTGGTGGTTCTGCATACTTCCAAGACTTCAATATCATATATCATATGATATTGAAGTCTGAGTGGACTTGTGCTTGAGCTGAGAGTTGTAGAATTCTGAGTGGACTTGTGCTTATCTTTTGTTAGATTTGCTAATAATTTGTTCTCGAGTTGGTTGGTCATATATGGTTTGTTGCTTTGATTACTTCTCATTGTACATGTTCTAGTTTCTCTGAAGTTGAATCTCCACCTACGGTGCCATCGCCTCCGATCGCCTCTCTCCAATCCCACTGCTTGCAATCCCGTCGCCTTTGGTCAAGTTTCTCCGGCTTGCATCACCTCTGGTCGCGTCGCCTCGTGGTCGTCTTGCCCTAAATCGGGTTTGTTGCTTTGATTCCTTCTCATTGTACCTGTTCTAGTGGTGATTCTCACTTTTTCTGAAGTTGAATCGTGTCGCCTTTGTCGCGTTGCCTCTGTTTGTGCTCGCTTCTCTCACGTTGCTTCCCCCGTGCTTGTGTCGCCCTTGATCAATGGAGGTAGAGTGGATACGTGGACCTAATGGTTCGGGATATGCATGTTAAATGAAGGAAAGCTTCATTTCTTGGATGTAGATAAGCATGTTGCGCCTTATGCACATATATTTACTTAATTTTATGGTTGATTTAGATTGAATAAGGCCTATGCGATCTGTCTCTCTCTCTTTCGATATGACGCTCACTCTTTCTCTATTTTCCCCTATCAATTGCATACTTGAAACTCTGCTGTAATCTGTCAATGCCGCTGAAGTATTGATTACTAGAACAACATGTTCAGTTTATTATTTTTATATGCCTGATTCTAGTTGTCATTGATGCTTGTGTGAAGCTTTGGGTATGTACTTCATCAAACTTTTTGTGGCAATTTTCTGATCAAGAAATATCTCATAGATTCAAAGTTATATCTATCTGATTCGTTCATGAACTAGCAAGGGATGCCCAATCTTACAAAACTATAAAGCAAAGGGGATGAACGCTTATAAATGAGAGCACCTTAATGAGGATGCCGCCTTATGTGCTGATAATTGCTTTGATTTTTGATTTAACTGCAAGTTTGCAATGCTCACTATCTTTCTTGTTGGAGTATCTCATGTAGGAATTAGAAAGTATTTCTAAGATTCTTTTTCCTAACATCTAGTCTCGCATCAAGTAGGAAAGCAAAGAGGTAGTTAGACTGTTATATGTAGACAACCTTATGCTCATCAGTGTAATCATGTTTTCGTTAATTTGAAGCTCATTCCTAGTTGATTCCTTTCTTGTACCTGATCCTTGGTTATTGCTGTTAGTTATGAGTAAAGTGAATCACTGCTGTAATTTGTTGTTATCACGTGTAATTAGTTTGCCTATTAAAGCTTATTGTTGTATCACTTCCGTCCTCACTAATGGCTTTGTGGTTCAATTATCTGGTACTTTTTTGTTTGAATCTTGGTTATGAGTCTAGAGATGTTGGTTGTCTTCTGCTATGATGTTGTATTAAGCTTTCCTTGCTTGTCTTTCTCTTGAATTGTGCTTTCGTATGCTGAGGATTCAAGTAATACAGAAAGCTGATTATCTTGTTATCATGTTGCTGGTGCAAACAAATGATTTAGTCATGCTTGGTGAGGAACTGATTTTCTGCTGGATGTTGTGTTTAGAGTCACGGATTGAGCTTAGGATTCGACTTTAGATTCACATAATATGCTTAGATCTGGTGATTAATGATGTTATTGGATGATTTTTTGTGGATTGACGATCAATGATCATGAACTTGAGGTTGATTGAGCTTGATTTGTGTTACTCTGCAATTTCGTATCTTTGTGATAGACTTACTGTTTTGGCTGAAACGAAGTGCTAGATGAATTTTTTTGACCTTGAGCCCTTCTAGACATAAAAAATAAACTTCTAGAGATTCGATTTGATATGCCATACACCCATAATGGATGTCGTTTGGTTGTTGAAAAACACATTTGAAATCTGTCAATTCTGTAGTAGTTTCAGCTTGATTTGTGTTTACTGATTTTGCTGTTTTGTTGTTTTGCTGATTCTGTTGGTTCTTTGTTTACTGATCTTGCTGGTTCTTTATTTTGAGGAGCAAATTGTCTTGAAAAAATATATAATAATGGAATGAAACATTTGAGAATTCAAACATTGCACTGAATAGCTATCCAATGTTTAGAGCTATAAAAACATTTTGATGCTTGTGTCTTTCTTTAGTCTAAAAGATGGTGATGAGAAAAGAAGGCAGCAGCATGTTGCACTTTCTTTTTAATTGTCTTGAACTCATATGATGTTCAACTAGTGAAGGTTAAATGGCATCCCAAAAAGAGGCATTCATCGCAAAGTGGACTGAGCCTTTAACGAATTCGTTCGTTAATTTATTGGTAGAAGAGGTCAAAAAAGAAAATCGCACCTCTTCTACTTTCAACAAAGCAGGGTGGAATAACATAGGGATAAAATTCAACAAATGAGCAGAACTTCAATATACTGCAGTACAGTTGAAGAATAAGGTGAACAAATTGAAAAAGTAGTATGCTAGTTTCAAGAAGCTTCTTTCACAATCCGGATTTGGCTAGGATAATGTGAACAAAAAAGTTGTTGTTGATGATCCAAGCATATGAGAATCTCATATCAAGGTATGATTTAACCTTTGACCATTTTCATAGCACTATATATGTACATCTAATATGTTTAATTGTATTGCTGATATATGTTATCATTGTGAAAATTGCAGGATAATATTAAGTGAGTGAAATTCAAGAAGGATGGGTTTCCTCAATATCCTGACTTGTGTATTGTATTTGGTGATACATATGCTACTGGGAACTATGTAGCAGGAAATGCCGAAGATTTGGTGATGTCGGATGAACTTAACATTGGTAGTGATGATGCAGACAATGGACCAGAGGACTTTGGTGCACAGCATGTTAATGAGGAAGATGTTATGTCTGACAAAACTCTTACTCCAGTTCATGACAAACATAGGATGGATAAAACTCCAAATACTAAGAGGAGAAGGAAGAGTCAATCATTTGATGTTGCTAGCACCTGCAAAGCCTTGTAAGAGATGATCAAAAGTAGGGTTAATCAATCTATGAGTGATTCTGTCAACTCACAAGTGACATCACCACCTATAGACCCATTCTCCATATCTGTGGCGATTGATACCCTACTTGCCATGTCTATGTTTGACCCAGATCTGTATAGCAAAGTAGTGGAGCGAGCCTGCGATAATGCCACGTGGAGGGAGGCTTTTTATCAAAACCCCAACTGAAATGAGATATGGACTTCTCCAACGTCTTTAGTGGATGTTAGGAAATGTGTCGTGGATTGCATGGAGTTTTATTAGACTATGTTTTTTATGTTGTTGGTTGTTATTTTGTTGTTCAAGATATTGATGTTGAGACTTTTGCATTTCTGCTGTGGTTTGGATATGATGGATTGTGCTAAATTTTTATATTTGGTTTGCCTTTTCACTATATTACTTACATTATTGGTTTCTATTATTTTTTATTTTTATTTTTACATATATATATTGATTTTCTTATATTTGTGTAATGGCATAGGTACTATGGAAGACCAATCAAATAGTGTGTCTAATGAAGATGTAGCAGCAATTGAATGGTATTTGGATGACTTTGATGTTGACATAATAATAGCATGATTAACTCTTGTTAATTTGGACATGTCTTTGCATACGAAAGAACCTATTAGGGATAATAAATTATCAGGAGCCGAATGGGTAACTGAAATTGTTTATGGACACTCAAATAGAATATATGAAGCATTCAGGTTAGAGATACATATTTTTCTTAACCTATGTGATCTAATGAAGACAAGAGGCTGGCTGAAAGATACTCGATATGTAAAGGTAGATGAACAAGTTGGGATTTTTTTATCTATGGTTGGTCACAAAAACACAAATAGCGATTTATGTGAGAGATTTCAACGTTCGGGACAAACAATTAGTAAGCTCTTCACTCTGGTATTAAAAGCGTTTTTCAAATTATCAAAAGAGGTTATCAGGCCGTCTTCTTTTGATATTGTTCTAGATGAGATTCTTATCGATCCTAACCATGCACGTTACTTCAAGGTATAATTTTAATATCAATTTTACATTATTAAAATATATATAGTTGATAATATTGTCTAACGCTATAATTTCATAAAATCACAGGGCTGCATTGGTACTATTGATGGCACCCACATTAATGCATCCGTCCATATATCAAAACAAATCCCATTTAGAGGCGGGAAATGGACTACCACTCAAAATGTGATGTGTGCTTGTTCATTTGATATGAAATTTACTTTCGTATATGCTGGGTGGGAAGGATTTGCCAATGATTGTCGGGTTCTTTCGGCAGCACTCAAGACTCCTTGATTGCAATTTCCTCAACCACCGCAATGTATTTATTTTGTCTATATTAAGTGATTTTCTTTATGATTGTATAACTATTGCATATCATAACAAATTTATGTATATATTATTGTAGGGAAATACTATGTAGTAGATTCTGGTTATGCATTACTTCCAGGATTTTTAACTCCATTTAAAGGTGAACGGTATCATTTGAATTAGTATAGGGGTAGAACGAGATGGCCCAGAACAGCAAATGAATTGTTTAACCATAAGCATTCTTTATTGAGAAATGTTATCGAGAGGTCATTTGGGACATTAAAAATCACTTATCCAATTTGAGACACATGCCTCCATTTTCAATTCGAAAGCAAGCATATATTGTAATCGCATGTTGTACTCTTCATAATTATATTTGCGACCAAGACAAGATGGACATGAACTTTGCCCTTTATGGAGATCCGGATTATCCACTTGGATCTACAGAAGACGAGGTTGTAGATGATGCATCACGTGATGAGGCGGTTGAGATAAACATGATCATGAAAAATATTGCAAATATGATGGCAATGGATCACAATATGCAAGAGATTCCATGACTTTTTATTTTCGACTTTTGCGACGTGTTTTTTGTTTTTTGGTGAAAACTTTTGCGATGTGTTTGTAAACTATTATGAATACATTTTTATTAATAGTATTAAGGTCATCCAATTATATCTCCATGAGCATAAATGCCATTGAATGTATCATAAATATGGACAAATAGAAGAGAAGCAAATGGTAAGCCATTGCATAGTTGACACTTCAAGACCTACAAACCGCCGTTCGAAGCTTGTATGCTAGTCAAGAAAGAAAAAAAAGCAAAAGAGGAGAAGAAAAACACCTCCCTTTATCAAAATTAGCCAAAACCTTATAACGATAGCAAGATAATTCGGAAGAAGCAAGGTAAAAAGTAACATCAAGATGGGATGCATCGACAGTTCAAAATGCAAGAAACCGAGGTCTTTACTAAGTGTTTTAGGAGCATACTATGAACTAAATGCATAATGATAATAAAGCCACGCCATGCATGCACCATTCCAACAGTTGGAAATTTCCAACCCCAACCCGACATCTATGTCAAGATTAGAAGAGACTAAAATCCCTAAGCCACGCATGCACTAGAATTACAATTTTTTTTTTTAAGAGTAAAAACTTAGTCCCAAGGAAATGAGCATAAATTAATTTGGCTGACAATATCACGTGTGCTTTTTTTCGCAATATTTGTTATACCAAACATTAAAATTCGCAAAAAGAAAATATATTATTGAGAATTATAGTTCAAAACATCAGTTTGTGAATATTGATTCTAACAAAGTGCTACATAAATTCAATATGCTATAAAACATAAGTAAAGATCCTCACACATAGATATAAAATAATAGCTCATGTTCCATTACAATACCACCTATGTTACAAGCATATTCGACTATAATGCTTACACCTAATCAAATGTATTATTAATCTAATAATATTTTGATCTTGTCAATTTTTATGTAATATCTAATTTATTCATTTTTCTTATTTTTAATTTTTTTAAAATAAAATTTGGAATAGAAATTTTGTGCAATTACCAAACATGTTTTTATTTTTTTTTTCTATTCTAGAAATAGAAATTTTGTGCAGTTATCAAACGTGTTTCTGTTATTTTTTTGTTCCAGAAATAGAAATTTTGTATAGTTATCAAACGGGTTTTTTGCTCAGAAATTGTTTCCAAAAATAGAAATAGAAAAGAACTATTTCTGAAAAAATTTTGTTCCCCGGCCAAGAAATGTTGCCATGCGTAGAGAGAATTCACCCCATTCATATTATGTGGCCAGAAGCCTCGTTTTAACTTATTGTCCTTGGTCAAAATCTCTCTTTTAAGAAATTTTGAAGTTGATGTTTGGCAAATTTCAAGGATGAAATTGATTTGAGGTGAGTAGTTGTAGCATGTCGATTCTGCAAAGAAATATAAAATAGAATACTTTTGGGGTTGATGCTGGTGTGGTGTTTTCGCAAGTGTTTTTTCATATGGTTTAGTAGGTGTTCTTAAGAAATTTTCAGGTCGTTGTTCCGCAAATTAATGGACAATTTCGTTTACGGGCGCAAGGATAATAAACAAGTCTAGAGAGAAACGTCGAGTAGAATTTCCACGGTGCAGAACTTGTCTTCTTGGCAAGCAAGCCAGGTTTCCTTTCAAAGGAGGAGGCTGGAGAGCATGTGAAAAGCTGCAATTAGTCCACACAAATCTATGTGGACCTATGTCCGAGTCTTCTCTCAATGGTAGCAGGTATTTCATTACCTTCACTACTGATATGACTAGGATGAGTTGGATTTATTTTCCGTGAGCCAAGTCTGAAGTTGCTGATGTGTTTGTGAAGTTTAAAGCCTTAGTTGAGAATCAGAGTGGGAAGAAAATTAAAATGCTCAGGTCTAATAATGGTTCTAAGTATACTGCTCACAAGTTTAAGTTGAATTGTGAGTAAGCATGAATTGTGCAGTAGTTCATTGCTCCCTATTCACCTCAACAGAATGGGGTCAATGGGAGGAAAAACAGAAGCATTATGGAGATGGCTAGATGTATGATGCAGGAGAAGAAGTTACCTAAGAAGTTCTGGGCTAAGGCAGCTAATATTGCAGTGTTTCTATTGAATAGATTGTCAACACCTTTTGAAGTCTGGCATGGTGTTAGACCTTCTGTGAAGAATTTGAAGGTTTTTAGGTGTTTGTGTTACACTCATGTTCCTAAGGTCAAGAGAGACAAATTGGATAAGAAAGCAGAGCTTGGAATCTTTATTGGGTATAGTTTTTTATCAAAGGCTTACAGGATTTTCCATCCCATGACAAGGAAGGTGACTGTGAGCAGAGATGTTATTTTTCTAGAGGAAGATGAGTGGATTTGGATGGAAGGAAAGAGTGTAGAACAGCAGTAGTTCGAAAAACAACTTGCAATAGATGTAGAGGTTGATGAAGTTGTAGATGGATTGGAAGACAGTATGGATGACTTACCAGTGAGAGGCACAAGGTCACTTGCTGAAATCTATGAAAGAAGCAATGTGGCAGTGCTCGAACCATCTAACTTTGTGGAAGCTAAGGAGGATTAGAGGTGGATTGCAACAATGCAGGAGGAGATTGCAATGATCCAGAAAAATCACACATGAGAGCTTGTTGACAGACCATCTGATAAGAATATAATTGGGGTTAAGTGGGTGTTTAGAACAAAACTTAATCCTAATGGTTCTGTCAATAAACACAAAGCTAGACTGGTTGTGAAAGGCTATGCACAAATATGGGGAGTAGACTATTCTGAAACATTTGCTCCTGTTGCACAACTTGATACAATAAGGCTACTGTTAGCTATTGCAGTAGAAAATGGGTGGCCTATATTTCAGTTAGATGTCAAGTCTGTATTCCTGAATGGAGAGCTTGAGGAGGAGATTTTTGTTGAACAACCTGAAGGTTTCAGTATCAAAGGGCAAGAAGAGAGTGTATACAGGTTGAGGAAAGCTCTATATGGACTGAAGTAAGCTACAAGAGCTTGGTATGGGAAGATAGATCGATATTTGAAGGATTTTGGCTTTGTAAAAAGCTTAAGTGAGTTCACTCTTTATGTTAAGAAGGTGAATCATAGTGTTGTAATTATGTCACTTTATGTAGATGATCTATTAGTGACAGGGAATGATATGGAATTGATAGAGAATATGAAGCAAGATCTATTTACAGGTTTTGAGATGTCAGACTTGAGAAAGATGGCTTATTTTTTGGGTCTGGAAGTCAAACAAGCTTCATATGAGATCTTCATCTATCAGAAAAAATACATGAAAGAAATTCTAAAGAAGCTTCAGATGGAAGATTATTGAAGTGTAAGCACTCCTATGGCTGCTAAATAGAAGCTGCAGAAGAATGATGAAACAGATGCAGTAGATGCTTCTATGCATAGAAGTCTGATTTGGTGTCTCATGTATCTTATAGCAATTAGACCAGATATTCTATTTGCTGTGAGTGTTTTATCCAGATTTATGAGTAGTCCTAGTCAGTTACATTTGGTTGCAGCAAAAAGGGTATTGAGATATCTCAATGGTGTGAAGTTTAAGAAAGGTCAGAAGTTTAATTTGCAAGGATTTTTTTGATAGTAACTGGACTGGTTCAATAGATGACATGAAGAGTACGTCTAGATATTGTTTTAGTCCTGGTTCTGCTTATTTCTCCTAGTGTTCTAAAAAGCAAGAGATTGTAGCTCAATCTTCTGCAGAGGCTGAATTTATAGCAGCTACTGCAATTGCAAATCAAGCTTTGTGGTTGAAGAAGATAATGACGGATTTGTGGTTGAATTCCAATGATTGTATCAAAGTCAATGTGGACAATCAGACTGCTCTAGCAATATCACAGAATCCAGTTTTCCATGGCAAAACCAAGCATTTCAAAATCAAATTTTTCTTTCTGCATGAGGTGCAACAAAGTGGTGAAGTTAAGTTGGTCTATTGCAAATATGAAGATCAGCTTGCAGACATGTTCACAAACCCATTTCAGGCTAGAAGATTTGAACTGTTAAGAGAGAAAATAGGAGTTTGCAGCAGCAACTAATCTAAGGAGGAGTTTGTTGGAATTGTCTCAGTGCTGCTAATGCTTGGTTGTGTTTCCTCTGTTTTTATTTTACAGTCAAGTTCATTTAGTTATGCAGTTAGTGTTTTTGCTATTTTCTAGGAAGTTAATAGCACATTTGTGTGCTGTTATGTATTGCACGTATGTGAGCAGTTTCTGCTTTGTATTTAGTTGTGGTACTCGACAATTTTTTCCTTTGAACAAGACGTATGAAGTGCTATGCTCTATTCCTTTTTCTCCCTCGAACAACAAAGATGTTTTCTGTTTTGATTGTTGTTTTATAAATCTTTAACACCTTTGATGTCGTCCTTCCTCATTCGTGAGCTGATCTCTACCATCGAAAACGATGCTGATAAACTTCCCAAACAAGCAAGGGGCCCAAGATACCGGATCGACCGATCGATCCCCCGCGCGAAGAAAGAAGAGAGAGAGAGAGAGAGAGAGAGAGAGAGAGAGAGAGAGAGATTGAAGTGTTACTCAAAGATGTAGGTCTTGTTGGAGAGGAACTCATTGAGGGACTTGACTCATTGAGGGACTTGAGGCCCGACTCTGTGTGGAGATCCAAGAAGGCGATCGCTTGCTTCGTCGAGGAAGCGTTACCCGTAGATGTAGGTCTTGCTAGAGAGGAACTCATCAAGGGACTTGAGGCTCGACTCCGTGTGGAGATCTAAGAAGGTGATCGTCCGATTCATTGAGGAAGCGTTATCCGGAGATGTAGGTCTTGCCGGAGAGGAACTTGTTGAGGGACTTGAGGCCCAACTCCGTGTGGAGATTTGTTGAGGAACTCGTCGAGGGCAAGCAATGTCGGACAGAGATAGAAGAGGGTGAGCAGTGTGAAGTGTGAAGTGAACTGAGTGAGACTAGGGTAAACTTAGGGTTTTTTTGGAACCTAACCGGAACCGAGAACCGCCGGTTCCCAGAAAAAGGGAACCGGTCCCTTTAGAACCGGGAACCGTGCTCACCCCTAGTATCCCAAGGGTGAGACAGAGGGGGATAGATACGAGAGAGAGCTCCAACAGTGGGAAACTCTCTAGACAACTCCTCAATAATATCTAGCAAAGAAAAAAAAAGGTGGTCCGATTTCCGTGGGAAACCAGACGAGCAAGTTGTCCAGTTTCAAATGCGAGGTGCAGCCTGCACCGTCGCTCTTCCAAGGGTGACCGTATCGTCAGCTTATCATTTCCCAGCATTTTTAGCCTAAGTTGATGCCTTAATTGGCAGCCGGGCTTGATGGAACACGAAGAAAACGGAGAAACTATATATAGTCAAAGAAATGGGTCAACACGAAAGACATTCATTCCCTCTCTCTTCCGAGAAGAAGGCTAGGTTCAGATAACCAGAGCATCCTATTCGACACTTTTACCTTTTTCCCATCTTCTTTCAACTTTCATCGTATGTACCTCGTGAATTGAGCCCGAGCCCGAGTTCGGACCCTTTCAATACCGCTGCCCGTGTCCCTGCCGGTGACACCGCTTCCATCATGGCTTTCGTGGAGTTCCAACTAGGGCTGAGCGCGGTTCCGGGTTACCCGGTAACGGAACCGAACCGGAGGAGGGTCCGGTTCGGTTCCCGGTTCCAAGGGGACCGGTTCGGTTCAGGTTCCTTTTTCTGGGAACCGGAACCGGTTACTTAGGGCAGAAAAAGCTGATGTTCTAGTGACTTGTATGTGATGTTCTAGTTGAAGTTTGGCTTTGGCCTCTAAATGAAAGTTGTAAAGGACTTCTTGGAGTATAACATACTCAAATTTGGGACAAAACAAACAAATATAAGTGGGTGAAATCGTTATTCTTTGGAAAGACTGGATCTGGAGATTTTGGGACCGACCCTTGATGAATGCATGGACTATAAGGCAACCTTTTTGTCGAAATTCACTTCGGTTTCTTAATAAAAGTTGTAAAGGACATCCTGAGGTACAACATATCAAACATTTAGAGAAAACAAACAAGAATAGGTAGGTGAAATCGTGGTCCTTTGGAGATGGTTAGATCTGGAATTACGGTACTACGAACAGGGATTTTAACCATCCATATTTAATTATCTAGACGAATTTGACTTTGATGTTTTCATGAAGTATCTACCTTATGGTCTTGTCTATCACATAGTCGAATTTCATAATTTTTGAAGGTCATTTGGGTATTCAATCGGAAATGTTTCTAAAACTGTGCAATCTGATGTGTTCGGATCTTGTAAGTTGCAATGCGTGGACTATATAATTTTGTATGAGGTTCTTTTGGAAATGTGTTCTGCATAAAATATCTCTCTTCATGTCTTCCCTAAAACATATTTAAATTTCGTAATTTTTGTAGTTCATTTGCCTATTTAACCAAAAATGTTTCAAAAACTGTGCAAGTAGAGAATAGGAAAAGAAAATTAATTTTATCTTTTAATCCAGAACGAATTGGACTATGATTTCTTCATGAAACTTGTACCTCTAGGTCTTAAATACAACGTGTCCAAATTTCAGAATTTTCTGAGTTCATTTAAGGGTTTAATCGAAACTGTTTTCAAAACTTGTACCTCTAGACATTCTTGTTCTAGTGGTGTTTTATTCTACTTTCTAGTTTTCTATTTGTTTTGAAATTTCTAATTATATTCTATTATTGTTGTGCAGTGCGAAGTTAATGTATTAAGATAACATGTCAATGGGAAGTTACCGTGTAGTATACGCGTACATTATAATTTTTTTTGGTAACGTGCGCATACGTTATAATTTTTTTTGGTAACGTGCGCATATGTTATAGTTTTTTTTTTTGGTAACGTGCGTGTACGTTATAGTTTTTTTGGGTAACGTGCGCATATGTTATAGTTCAAATCTGAAAATAAAAAGAAAAAAGAACCTGTTGGAACCTGGAACCGACCCTGGAACCTGTGATAGGGTAGGTTCCAGGTTCTCGGTTCCCACGGGTAGGTTCCAGGTTCCTCATTTTGAGGAACCTGTACCTGAGGGTAGGTTCCAGGTTCAGACGGAACCGAACCGGAACTTGGAACCGCTCACCCCTAGTTCCGGCCGCTGGACAAGAAGTCCCTGGTAGAGTACATCCAGCACACGCCCGCCCTCGCCTCGAAGCTGGGGAGAAGTTCGATGACCTGGACATCAGAGAAGTTGGAGAGAGCAATCTCAACTTCGTCTACATCGTCGCGGGCTCTGCTAGCTCTTTCGTCATCAAGCAGGTGATGCTTTTTGTTTTTTCTCTTGACAAAAATGGATTTTTTTTCCTTAACTGCGCGGCCGAGGTCTCTCTCTTTGTGATCAATGGAAGCTGGGAAAGACACAGGGTACTGCTGATCGAAATTCGGATCAGAAAGTATGTTGTTGATTATGGGATTTCAGTTCTTATGCCTTACTTAGGGTGTGTTTGTTTTGCGAAAAACAATTTCTGGAAAACGTTTTCCTCATTTTTCAGCGTTTGGTTTTTTTTTTAGAAAAATAAGTCAACGGAAAATATTTTCTTAGTAAACGGAAAATATTTTCCTTCCAAAGCTTAAATTCAGGAAAACGATTTCCCTTTTGAAAAAACCGGAAAACGTTTTCCAAAATATTTTAAGGTCCTTACTTGATGAAAAAATTATTATTAAAAAGAATTTCTAATTAAAAATTTTGAATTTGTTATTATTATATATTTTCTTTTCTTTCTTCTTTCTTTTTTTTTTTCTTATTTTCTCTTTTCTTTTTTTGCCTATGAACATAAACCCTAACTCCTCCTCCCTCTCTCCTTCTCCTTCACCCCTCCTTTTCATCACCACCGCCTCCTCCAACCCTAGCCCCTCCTGCACTCCCGTTGGCTTCACTCCCTCCTCTTCCTCTTCGTCGATGTCTTCTACACCTTCAATCATTTTTCAAATGCAATCCAAACATCAGAAAATATTTTCAGTCACATATCACCAAACAAAGGAAAACTAACTGTTTTCCTGGAAAATATTTTCCAAAACCATTACGTTTTCCGTGAAACAAACACACCCTTAGGTTCTATTCGCTTCACGGAATATAATTTTGAGGAAAAAAATTTTTAGTATTCGTTTAACAGAAAATGAATTAATTAAAAAAACGTTTTCCGATATTAGAAAAAACACTTTCAAAATTGAGGAAAATATTTTCCATAACTTATTCCACCTCACTTTCTCGTATGTTTCCCTTTTTAATTTCTTTTACTTTTTCTTCCTAGGCCTTATCTGGTTGCCGGCCACGATTGTAACCATTGACTAGTCATAGACGAGCTCAAGCCTCATCACCGGCCAGCGAAGCTCGAGCTTGTCATATTTTGGCGAGGTAGAGCCTCGCTTGATTTGGCAAAGCTGAGCTTGCCCGAGGTGGCCAGAGCCTTGCCAAGACCTTGCGCGAGGCTCAAGCCTTGCCTAGCTCACCAGCCTGGAGCGAGGTTGAAGCTTACTAATGGCTGGTTGCAAGCTGTGGCTATAGCTGGTCACCTGCCAAGGCCAAGGAAGAATAAGAAAAAAAGAAAAAG
Source organism: Eucalyptus grandis (assembly GCF_016545825.1). Taxonomy (NCBI): domain Eukaryota; kingdom Viridiplantae; phylum Streptophyta; class Magnoliopsida; order Myrtales; family Myrtaceae; genus Eucalyptus; species Eucalyptus grandis. Next base: position 24,664,157 of record NC_052620.1, read on the forward strand.
ACAAAATGAAGAGGAAAGGAAAAAATAAATAAAAACTAAAAATTGATTTTAAAGAAATAAAATAATTAAAAAATTATTGAAAATGAGTACATCCAAGAAAAGCTTTCCCTTATCAAATGGTGGAAAGTATTCTAGTTCATTTTCCTAAAAATGGGTTTTGAAAAATAATTTATAGAAACATTACATTTTTCGCGAAATGAATGGAACCTAAGTTTGATATAATCAAGTCTTTTGTGGCTTCATTTTTAGCTGAATGTGAAGAAATTTTGAAATGGGATGATAATGAAAATGGTAAAAATCTGTTTTCTTTTCCCTCAGGTTTGGTTGGGTGGCAGATTGGCTATATGTTTTAGCTGGAATCACAATAAAGTAATCGATTTTGGGATGAACCTACTCTTAGCGGATGAGAAAATGTTCCCTTGCTTCATTCTTTGTTTTGTGGAATCTGCAAATCGCACTGGTGCTTATAAAGTTCAACATCGAGCTATTGGGTTATGTGGGGAAAAGTACTAAAAAATGTTCTAAATATATTACATCAGTACCAATTCAGTCCATCCGGCAGGTGATCTATCGATAAACTCGATTAAAACCATTAAAATTTTACTTTCCGTCAAGCTTCGCGGGTCAACCGTTTCACGTGTAAGGCGGTAGCTGATGGTGGTGGAACTTAATAAGGCTTTATTTTATCAATTGACCGTGACCATGTTTAAGCCCATGAGTCTAGTCTTAAGTAAAAAGTTTAGGCTACAACTATTTAAATCAGGAAACAAGACAATGGCCGGTAAATTTTGTTCACTAAGGCTAGGACTTGAAATTATTGGGTGATTGGGGGAAGAACAACTCGGACATTTCTCTAACGATCCCTTTACATTATCGCATCATCTTTGTTATTATAAGATAGACTCAATCTACTTAATTAGACTGACAAAGAGGTTGGAAATAAGAAACTTGTCTCTATAAACATTATTACGTTGTCACCATCGAATCTCATCTGAATTAGCACCGAGCTCACACGTGTAGAAATCAATTCAATCTTCTTATTGGTTTGTGGAATACCTTACTTAGGTGAGTTAAAAAAAAGGGAAAATGTGAGATCGAACTAAAACAAGGATAACAAAAGCAAGAGCGGAGGATTTGGAAAAGGAGGAACATATAAAATTAGATTAGATTACAAATTGCTACAAGATTTCAAGAACATTGAATCAAAATATAAGGCCGTCCCGCCCTATTCCATCAATAGCATGATTTATTCCCAAAACTAAAGCATCAGGTCTGATTCATACTCAAATTAATTCCACTTATTTTTCCCACAATGTAATTATGTCCGACACAATATTTTCTCGTCGAACCTTCTAATCAACTCATCCACGCGTCGATTCTTGCCACGTCACGTCGTCCTCCCTTTAGGAGGAGACCAGCTTGACCTTTCCATTGGTCCCTGCTCCTTCTCTGACCACCGCTGGAGCTTCGACCACCGTCGACTTGCTGCCCTTGGCGAGCGCCACCTCCACGCTCCTCCTCTTGACCTCGTCCACGAACGCTTGTATGTTCCTGTCCGAGGACCCTCCCTCCGCCACGGCTGCCTCCGCCGCTGCCTTCCACTTCAGCGCGTTCCTCTTCATCTCCGCAGCCTTCTCCCCAACCGTCGCCTCGAGCAGGCACTTCTCCACCACATCCCGCGTGATGAGCTTGTCCTCCGCCTCACTGCGCCACATCCGGACCCCGACCTTGAACACGTCCACCAGGTACTTGGCGTTGGTCACTTGGTCCCCCCACTCCGGGAAGGCAACGACCGACATCCCCGACGCGAGCACCTCCATCGATGAGTTCCATCCACAGTGCGTCACGAAGGCCGCCACCGCCGGGTGGGCCAGCACCTGCTCCTGCGGGCTCCACTGCACCACCTTGCCCTTATCACCAGCCTTCTCCAGGAACCCCTCGGGCAGCGTCAGCACGGTGTAGCCGGAGTCCTTGTGCGGCGGCTTCATCACCCACAAGAAGTTCACGCCAGAGTTCAACAGCCCGTACGCGATCTCGTCCCACTGGTCCTGCTTCAGGTACACCACGCTACCGAATGAGACATACACCACCGACCCCGCAGGCTTTGAGTCGAGCCACCCGACGCAGTCATCAGCCTTCATGAAGTCCCCACGCACATTCGCATTTGGGACCTTCGGGTTCTTGAACAGTGGCCCGACTGTCTTAATCGGGCATATCTGGGACATGTACTCGATTATCTCGAGCTCGAGCTCCTGGAACGTGTCCATCAATATACAGAAGGGCTTGTCGAGGTTCTTGTACTGTTCGAGGATTGCCCGACGGAGGAAAGGGTACGGGGTTGTTGGGTAGAGGAAGCTCGGGACTTCGCCGTGCTTGAGGAGCGGCATGCATGGGAGCTGCACGTCGATCTCCATTGCCAACTCGCTCGGGAACGGGACAAGGCCGTGGTAGTAGTGGTAATAAGCGGCGAAGCACGCGCAGGACTGGACCCAGAGCATCGCCGAGGGGAGGCCGAGGCTCTCAGCCACGTCGGAGACCCACGGGATGAAGGGGTTGTTGATGAGGCATGAGACGGGGCGGTTGCGCTCGGCGTTGTGGCGGATCATCTCGGGGATGAGCACCTTGCCGACCTTCTCGAGCTGGGGCAGGTACTGGTTGAAGTCCTGGCGCCGCGGCTCGTCCTCGTCCCACCCGTCCTCAAAGAACTCGAACCGGATGAAGCTGTCGCCGACCGGGGCCGGCTCATCTGCGATGTTGCTGGCCTTGCGCATCTGCTTGCCGATGCTCTCGGGGGTGGTGAACGTGACGAGGAGGTCGTTGGAGGCAAGGCACTTGCCGAGCCGGAGCAGTGGGTTGACGTGGCCTTGGGCGGGGAGGGAGACCAAGATGTCAAAATGTGAAGGGAAAGGTAGATCGAGAAGATGAGGTGTGGGAATTTCTGTGTATTTCTCTATATTGTAATATGAGCACAATACATTGTATTTAACTACAAAGGAAGAAATAATAAAGGAAAATAATTATCCCTATCTTTCTAGGCCTAAGATAGACAATATTACATATCAATTTACAATACTTTCCTATCTTCTGCGTATCTTCCAACACTCCCCTCAAGCTGGTGGCTTGTAGATGTCCAAGACGCCTAGCTTGCTCAAGAGATACGCATGCTGTTTTTGACACGAGGTTTGGTGAAGACATCCGCCGGTTGTTCTTGCGTTCCAATCCCTTGTGTCTCAATCATCCCTTCCTGGATTTTTTCTCGGGTGAAATGACAATCGACTTCAATGTGCTTTGTTCTCTCATGCACGATAGGATTGGATGCAAGTTTGAGAGCTGCATCATTGTCGCAAAACAATCTTGTTGGTCCCTTGACATGCACTCCAAGATCCTGAAGTAATCCTCTCAACCACACTATTTCACATGTGGTTTTAGCCATGGCTCGATATTCTGCCTCTGCCGAAGATAACGAGACAGTTGGTTGTTTCTTCGTTCTCCAGGAAAGTAAAGAATCCCCCAATTTGATACAAAAACCGGTTATTGACCTTCTGCTCATAGGACAGGTTGCATAATCTGCATCGCAATATGCGATCATTTTCATGTCACACTTCCTAGAGAGAAGAATCCCAAGACCAGGACATTTCTTCAAGTACCTCACGACTTTCAGCGCGGCATTCATATGAGACTGTTTTGGCTTATGCATGAACTGACTAAGTGTCTGCACAGCGTAACTTATGTCCGGGTCTAGTCATAGTCAAATATATGAGCTTCCCGACAAGCTTCTGATAGCCCAAAGGATCTTTGAGAGTAGGGTCTGCCTCCTGAGGCACTTCAACATCATAATCAGCGGTTGCCAGCTTGACATTTTGTTCAATAGGCACTATAGCTGGCTTACACCCAGATAATCCTGCTTCTGAAATGATCTCCAATGCAAATTTTCTCTGACTGAGAGAGATTCCTTGGCTAGATCGAGCAATTTCAATCCCAAGAAAATACTTTGGCAATCCCAGATCTTTAATATGGAAAGTAGAATGCAAGTATCCTTTAAGGCCTTTGATAGCTATTTCATCATTCCCCATAATGAGTATGTCATCTACATATATCATCAAGTAGATAGACGACGTACCTTGAGTCCATGTGAATACAGCATAATCAAATCTGGATTGCTGAAAACCAGCAGCTATTAGTGATTCAGCAAATTTCGCGTACCACTGTCTGGATGCTTGCTTGAGTCCGTACAAGGATTTGTGGAGACGACATACTTTATTCTCCCCCTGTCTCCGTAAGCCTTGAGGTATTTCCATATATAGCTCCTCGTCTAAATCACCATGGAGAAAGGCATTATGAACATCCATCTGATGTAACGACCAGTCGTGAGAAGTTGCTACAGAGAGAAAAGAGCGAACTGTGACATCTTTGGCCACGGGGGAAAAAGTCTCGTGATAATCGAAACCTTCCTTCTGTGTGAAGCCTTTAGCCACAAGTCGCGCCTTGTATCGTTCAATCGATCCATCTGCTCGATATTTTATCTTGTAGACCCATTTACATCCAATTGCTTTACGATGTGGAGGTAAAGCAACAAGATCCCATGTATGGTTATCCACGAGGGCTTTCAATTCTGCCTCCATTGCCGTTTGCCATCGTGGACCAGTGCTTGCCTCATGAAAGTTGGATGGTTCTTGATCTTCAGAAATACGAGCAATGCAACATCGATGCATTGGGGATAAACGATCGAATGAAACATAAGAGGAGATTGGAAAAGGAATACCTGGTGAATTCCTGACTCCACATATATAGTCTTTAGTCCATGTAGGAGGTCGAGTAGCACGTCCCGTAACGTCTTGGTGGATCATCTCCCGAAGATGTATTGTGGGATTTCCTTTGGAAGTGAGTGCAGGATAGGTAGATCTGAAGAAATCTCATTATCATTCAGTCTTTCATCCTGGGCTTCCTCTAAAGGTGTTGTGCTGTTAGTGGAGTTGAAAACACCTTGTGTATCCGTCGGCGGAGGAATAAATATATATCTGGAACCTGCAGATCCATCGTCAGCAGAATAGGTCGGAGAATGCCCTGGTTCAGTGCCACTTTTGTTCTGGTGGACAAAAGGGAAAATAGTTTCTTGGAATATAATATCTCTGCTAACAGAAAATTCTCCAGTACTCGGATCATAAATTTGATATCCCTTTTGTAAGGTAGAATATCCCATGAATATGCAGTAGCGAGCACGTGGACCCATTTTATCTTTGGGCCCGACAATAGCAGCGTAGCAAAGACAACCAAAAACTCTCAAGTGGCTCAAGTCAGGCTTCTTTCCAAAAAGTACCTGGAAAAGAGACTGTCCATCTAGAACTTTGGTCGGCATTCGATTTATTAAATAAGCAGCAGTCAATATGCAATCGCCCCCAAAATGTATCTGGAATAGAAGCTTGAAACTTCAAAGCTTTGGCAACCTCTAAGAGATGACGATGCTTCCTTTCCACCACTCCATTTTGTTGTGGTGTATAAGTACAGGAGCTCTCATGTAAAATTCCTTGAGATGAAAGGAGATCCGCACATTCATGATTAAAGAATTCATTCCCATTGTCCGTCCTTATTTTTTGCACAGGTTTTCCAAACTGAGTTTTGGATAAGGAAATAAAGGTTTTCAAGTGGGACACAACTTGACTTTTAGACTGCATGAGGAAGATCTAGGTGGCTCTGGAATGATCATCCACAATAGTAAGGAAAAAACGAGATCCATCGTGATTTACTGTATGGTAGGGTCCCCAGACATCAATATGTAGTAAGGAAAGGATATTTCTCGAATGACTTTGACTTAAAGGGAAAGAATTACGCGATTGCTTTGCAAGAGGGCAAATTTGACAATGAGGATAAGGAAATTGAGAACTATGACCCAATCTGGAATGCAAAAGGAAATTTCTATCATTGGAAATTGAGTTACACAATGATTTCTTATTACAAGGAAAATTGAAATTTGCAGGCAAGCTTTTCCAGAAAAACAATCCTTCAGAGAGACTACCCCAGCCCATCAGTGTCCCAGTCGAAAGGGCCTGAAACAGACATGTATCAGTGTTGAAAAGAACTCGACAAGAGTTGTCCTTATAGGCTCTAGACACTGAAACCAGATTAAATTGGAAGTCCGGAATATAGAGGACATTAGTAAGGACAATATGGGGATTAAGTTCCCTTTGTTCTGTTGTAGTGACATAGGCAACACTTCCATTGGGTAATTGCACAGTGACAGGATTTTCTAACTCTTCATTAACAGCAGAAAATAATCTTCTATCACATGCTATATGATCACTGGCTCCTGAGTCTATAATCCAGGTATTTCTAGAAATAGTACTTGCCAGGCAATATGAAATACCTGTAAAGCTGCTTCCCTTTTTCTGGACATCCAATTTCTGCAAAGCCTGCATAAGTTGCTGATATTCCCCATGTGTAATAGGCTGATTAGTAGAATTCATCGATCCTGAAATTTGGTAGGCTGCTGCAGATATTTCTTTTCCTCTTTTTTCCTTTTCTCCAGGCCTGCCATGTAATTTCCAGCAGGTATCGATGGTATGGTGAGGCTGCTTGCAAAAATCGCAAAATAATTTGCCTTTATTTCGAAAATTTGGCCCATATCCTTTTGAATTTTGAGGACCGTTGGATCCTCTTAAAGCGGACGTATCTCCACCGCCCAGATGATCCGAAGCTCGCGTCCCTCTGGAGCCGTCGGATCACGACATTCGATCTGAGCCGTCCGAGCTGCCCCATTTATAGGGCTTTTGATCCGCGAACCCTAGCAGCCCTCGGTTCTCCGCGAACCCTAGCTGCTCCCTGTTCTCTCCTCCTTTTCGATCTAGGGTTTTCTCCTTCTCCTTTTCTACTCTTGCCGCCGAGTGCTAGGGTTTGAAGATCTTGCTGTTCGACGAAGCAAGCCTTTGATTCTCCTCTTGCACCGCAAGCTGGAAGATTCGGCCGAGGGTTGGCGGTGGTTCCATCGCCAGGATCTGCGATCGGAAGGTGAGATACGAATCGTTCAAAATCAGTAAGAACCGAGTCGCTTTCTCCCTGTCTTTTATAGCCTTGTACTGCTGGAGGGTTGATTCGGACCCTTCCAGTTTTTCTTCAGCGGCTTCCAACTCGTTCCAGAGTGCTGAAAGCCTGTTGAAGCACGTCGTCACCGATGTGTTTCCTTGCTTCAGTTCGCTGAGCGCTTGATGGAGCGAAATTTTTTTTGCCCGATCCAATTTGCCGTACATTTCTCGGATGCTGTCCCAAATAATTTTTGAATCCTCTGTTGGTGGTAACCCAGCCGCGATTTCTGGGTTGATGCAGTTACCGATCCATGTTCTGACTAATTGGTTGCATTTTCTCCACTGTTTTCCCATTTTTTCGTTGGTCGGGATCGGAACGGTCCCGTCGACGAAACCCTCTTTGTCTTTGGTGATTAGGGCTCGCCGAAATTCTCGCGCCCAGGTTGAGTAATTCTCTGGACCCGTGAGAGGGTGGCTGATGAGCCGCAACTCCGGTCCGTCGAAAGTGGAAACATAGAGCGCGTCGCCGGGCTCTAGTCGTCCCATGGCGGCCGCGAACGGAAAATTAAGAAAACCAGGTGGTATTCCCTGGGATTGTCCCTGAAGTCCCGCACCAGATTGTCCCTGAGATCCTGTTCCAGAAAAATTCGATGCGCCCGTCTGCTCCGGGCCGATGGTCGCGTCTGCCCCAATATTGGCTGGTGGACCTCCGTCGCTCGGCATACTACCCGGCGATGATGTGACTGGATTCATCCCTGGGATCCATGGATATGGCATCCATTGGTAGGGATACGCCGAAAATGGCTGACCCAGATTAAACTGAGCCGGAGCATTCTGCCAATACGCATGTGGATTTTGGATCTGGCCGAGTTGTTGTTCGGTCACAAAAGTGGAGGTCTGAGGAGTACCACTGGAAGTCTGAGGAGTCGTCGACATTGGATCATCTGGATTGAAGGTGAGATTCTCTGGTTGGTTTTCTGGTGGGTTCATATTTGACAAAAAAAATTCCCTTCAAAAGAACTTGATTCCTCTCGGTAACCCTTTTGCAGGATAGGGTTCTGTAGGCAATCAGAGATGGTGCGGAAGCAATGTCGAGTCAAAGCTCGATACCATGTCAAAATGTGAAGGGAAAGGTAGATCGAGAAGATGAGGTGTGGGAATTTCTGTGTATTTCTCTATATTGTAATATGAGCACAATACATTGTATTTAACTACAAAGGAAGAAATAATAAAGGAAAATAATTATCCCTATCTTTCTAGGCCTAAGATAGACAATATTACATATCAATTTACAATACTTTCCTATCTTCTGCGTATCTTCCAACACAAGAGCACGTGAACCAGTGATTCTGCATCAGACCCCATTCCTTTCTCCTCCTCCCTTATCCTCTTCCTTTCTTTTTCTTTTTTCCTTCGGAGCTGTAAGAGGACTGGCGTGTTTCTGTGTGCGTGTGTGGTGCGATGAGATCGGAGGGAGAACCGCGAATAAATACTGGCCGAGATACGTGATGAGGTTTCGGGGGTTGCATGAGGGTTGATTAGGAGAGACAGAGACTGTTAGGGGGGGGGGGGGATGACATAAAGAGATTGAGGGTTTGGTTGGCGAATCCAAATCAAAGTTGAATTTAATAATCAATAAACGGGTCAACCTCGTTAGGATTAGAACAAAAGATTGGAACTATTATTCCTCGTCTCTTCAATAGCGTAATGGATCTGACTCGGCGGACGATGTAACGCAGTCCTCATGATCATGCAGCATATGTCCCCACACACAAGCACCAGTGAAATAAATGAATTCTTTCTCCTCTTACAATGATCGCAAACCATCAATTCTTCGATATAGAATTCGTATATGTCATTTCCGAAAATGGGTAGACCGCAAAAAGGAAAGGAAAAGAAAAGAAGCAAAGGTTTTGCTCATCGAGCCTTGTCTTGTTGTTGATGCAGATATTCGCAGTGGGCGTTCTTATCTTTCTGCAGATCGACATACAGACTCCCCTCGATCGGTAATGTCCCGCTTACTCAATGATGGTATCGTGTTTACGCTCCCTTAAGACATCAATGAAGATCCGTTTCACATTGATCGTCGAAACATGACTAATAAACAACATGTGCAAAGCAGTGAAAATCTCATGAGCCATGCCTCCCGGCAAAAGATGAGATCACGACGTATTTTACCATGACGCAGAAAGAAGCACTGGGTTAGGTGAGGAAAAACTAGCTTTCGAAACGCACCTACCGCGATCTTACACCGCACGAATCAGACTTACATAGAAATACAGAGAAGGAAAGAAAATCGTTTAAAAAGGCTATTTCTTAATTACACCAGTGCATGCTCTTTTCTTGTAACCGAAGGTTTTGAGGAGAACAAAGAACAATTGTTTAATGATTCCTTGTAGGGGAAACGAAACACGAAATCAAGTGACTAGGTCATTGAATGTCGTCGTGCCTTGCTGTTCTATTTGAATCGGGGTGCACTGATATAAACGTGTGGAAATGGACATGCAGGAGTTGCAGTCTCCCACATGCATCGCCAATCTTCGGATAACGTTAAGAGCGATTACCCTATCTGGTGAAACTCACTTTCGATCTCCAAATTTCTTTCTTGCCTCTTCCTTTCGCGTCACTATTGCTTTCTTTTTAGTGGCTCTCGATTCTCCAGCGGGTTAAAGTCAAGCCGGAATCGAGTTGTTTATATGATGATTAGTCACTATGAGGATATGGCCAAAAGTCGAGTTCGTGGTATTAAATGGAAACCCTAATCCAATTTGATCTAGTGAAATACGAATGTGGCAAAGGTATTATTAGAGGACAATGCGGAATATACTCAATTCCTAGTTTTCACAGGTCGGGTGCTCTCGCAAGGAAACCGACTTGACGACGAAAGCCTTAGATGCGTGAAGACCACAAACGGGTGAAGATATGCAAGGAATTGTAGTCGAGACGTTTAATTGCATGCCATGTTATTCGGCCTACGCATGCATTTTGTTTAAAATGCTTAAACCATTAAAGGATGAAGCCGAAACATGTTTTGCACAATATTCTTAGAAATAAATTCACTGCACATTCCATAAGTTAATATTTCCAGACCAATCTTTTATTTTATTATTGTTGGTAGTCGGATGTCTTTTAAGTGTGGATTTGGCCTCTTGGTGGGAACCAACTTGTACCGTCAAAATTAATGTTAGTGCAGATGTTTGGGTGTCTTCTTTGAATTTTACTCTCCCCCTCTCTGTCTTTCTCATCCCCAACCAAAATATATGTTGGTCGGACCCATCGATGCATCACTAAAACCAGGAACTTCACTAAATCAGCAGACCATGTAGTTTTCACCCGGCAAAATTTATCTTGTGTAGAAGTGGAGAGATTGCTGACGAAAGATCGGCGGTCATATTGCAGAGTCAACGTGTTAGTTGTATTTCAGTAGAGGCATATCCCTGCTACTTACCAGTCAATCAACTGATCAACGACCTAAACGCGGCCCAAGATGTCAAAGAGTCTAGATAAGGAAGCGAAGATAAGAACCGCATCTCCCTCGGACACCGCAGATCCTGCAGCTTGCAGAGGCGTTCGCTGACTCGGTTTGCGAATAGTTTCACTGTGTTTGCATCAACAGTTAATTTACTTCTGTAGAAACATCAAGGTCCAAAATGTTATAAAAAAATAGATTAATGACTCTTGAAAATTTACACTATCTTCATGTGGACACGCGCAATGAATGAAATGGTTTTTCTTTTTGAGAATCTTTGTCTCCGCAATCAAGTTTGCATTAAAGGTTTCAAAACGTACTTGACAATAGTCCATAGGCGCAATGAATGAAATGTTTTTTCTTTTTGAGAATCTTCGCAATCAAATTTGAAACCCTAATGAACGAACCGAGAGGGAGAGGGAGGGTCGCCGGGGGGGGTGTTGTTGTGGGCGGCGGGGGGCGGGGGCGTAGAACTATCTTTCTCACTTGTCAGCCACGAACACCACCAGCAAAAAAAAAAAAAAAAGGAACTTTCGTTCCTTCACATGTAAAGCACAGGAGCGTGGATCATGGTGTCAACTAGCTTTTCATCCGAACTCCCGATGCATTTCCTCCTGCGTCAAGCACGAGACGACTCGACGTGCATGCGGTCGTGTCTCTTTCTTCTCTTTTTCTGCTTTGGGTCGCCCCTAACTTTCGAATTCATCCATCCCGGCGAACAAGAACAGGAGTTTTATCGTCCATAGAGCAGGGAGAGAATGTCGGTACAACGTTGCGGTGCGCCTTTATCGAACGACCAAGCGCTGCACCTAATCCCGTTCGATAGGCAGCCGATAACTCTCACGTCAACTTAAGGGCTGCAAGACAAAAGTAATGACGTTTGAAAAGGGTTGAGAGAATTCTAGAAAAGGAGAGGAGAGAGGCTGGCTTCTTTGATGTGAATGAGAAGGGCAATAATGCCTGCTTTGCTTCGGTGGAGGTAGTTCTCAGCTACCTCTGGCCGTTGGATATTGGAAAATGGCACGATGGCAGATGGGGCTCGTCTAGTCTATCTTCTCGTCAGCACATGAGGGCCCCTCCTCTCTCTTTTACATTGTTATGCCAACTGCTAGATTAAGACTATATGATTATAATACTCTACAGTTTATTATAATATATAGATTTCATAGATCAACACTCAATTGACAAAATCTACTTTGAATCTAACGCGGGTAAGCTATCTATTCAATGCAAAAAAACACATGCCCACTCGATAAATCCACAAGAAAAGGAATCGATATTCATAGGAAAATTCGGACAACTGTTTGATGTTAGAACGTCAATATCTCCAAGGATTTTTCAAACCTAGGCAAGATACTATTTAAATGCATGACCCTCTAGAGAAAAATAGAATAATCTTTTAAAATGTATTAATAAAACGAATAGCCTTTCACTGTTTTGAAGGATTCATGAGTGAAGTCCACTAAAATGTATTTAATCACCCACTGTGAGATTGACCCAGAAGCACAGAGCTTATTTTTAGATGATGGTGGATTCATTCCTATCCCGGCGAATTCAAATTTAATTAAATAGGTGGGTTGTTATGCTAGTTAGATAATATTTTTTAATGAATAGCCTTTCACGTTTGTGACGGATTCAAAAGCAAAGTCCATTAAAAAGTATTGAATTTACCCACTCTGAAATTGACCCATAAGCAAGAGCTTATGTTAAGATGATGGTGGGTTCATTCCTACATCGACGAATTCAGATTTGAGTAAAAAAAGCAGGTTGTTGTGCTAATTTCCATCTAAACAGCCAAGCAATTATAGTAATGACCCTAAAAGAAAAAGCAGAAGTGTTCAATTCGCTCTTTAAATTTTAACTTTCTTTGTCCTGTCTGTTTTTTTTTTTTTTTTTTTATACAAAGTTTTGATGTCCTTTGATTATGTCAATTCATTAAAATAACCGCTTCAAACTTGAAAAAACGTTGCTTTTGGGAGGAAAACAATTCGTATGCTGCCCCCATGAAGTTAATCCTTTGAATACGGCGGCATTCCCCGAATCTCTATATGTTGCAACAAAACTACCAAAGTTCATCTCCAAGATCCCTTTCAAATGGATTTTAACCAACACACACAACCCTCCCGCGCCGGCCCAACACTTCAAATTTACGCTCTGCATTTTCTAAAAAAATCTCTTGAAATAATTAGTTGATAAAAAGTATTTCTTTTATCAACAATAATTTATATTTAATAATTTTTAGGACGGTGAAAACTATTTTCCGTTCATTCAATAAGAAAATGGTTTCCATAAAACAAACACACCTTTAATATCACTTCTATCTCTGCTATTGTTGAATTTTCGTACTTCCTCCAAAAGGAAAGCAAAAGCTAGTCTTCACCCCGTTAGCATCTCTGATCCTAGAGTTGGGATTACGACATTAGGTCTTGTCGATTTGGAGCCAACTGGCAATGGACCTATTTACCTTGTTTGTGGACCAGTAGTAGAGCTACCAACTTTTATCCTTTTCTTTTATTCAAATCTCAAATTTATCATGCTTTTCTTTTAATTCATTTTAAAAAAAACTTAAGCTATGAATTCTAAACACACCTTTAGTATCACTTCTATCTCTCCAGTCCAAAAGCAAAGCAAAAGCTAGTCTTCGCCCCGTTAGCATCTCTGATCCTAGAGTTGGGATTACTCCGTTAGGTCTTTTCGGTCAGGAGCCAACTGACAATGGACCTTTTTACCTTGCTTGCATACCAGCAGTAGAGTTAACCCTTGTTCTAGTGGTTTGGTGGTTGCTACCAACTTTTATCCTTCTCTTTTATTCGAATCTCAAATTTATCATGCTTTTCTTTTAATTCATTTAAAAAAAAAATTAAGTTGTGAATTCTATCTAGCCATCAAATATATTTTCACTCTCACTATCAAGACAATAAAAGAATTAAAGATTTCTTTTGTTGTCCGTATGCGTGGATATATATTTTTTGGCCAGAACAAATGAAAATAATGTGACATCCCGATTTTCCAATTATGGTTTCAATTAAATAAGCCAGGCATTTCATCTTCGCGTCTATAGCTTTCTTCTCTGAGTTAGCCACTCACGAGATAACTAGTCTATCAGGTGAAGCTGTTAATGAATCTAAACGCAATAGACTTGAGAATTCGACCAGGAATCGGCTACTCGACTGTATTAATCTGTAAGGATCATTACGACACTTTGTCAAAATCGAACAGAGATCGTAATAGATCGATTCGACCGAGATATGTGATTAGAATGTGGATGATTCCACCTAATTGCAATATTCTCATCGATTGGCACTAGACCGATTCTTCTGACGTTTTGGGTACCCTGTGTCCGTAATCGAAACCTCGAGATTTCTACGACAACCGAGAGTCGCCAATGTGTCGAAGATTTATGTCGTGGCTTGAAAATAATCAACCACGGGTCAATTGCACAGAAAATTCCTAAAAGCTACTTGGTAGATTAGGACGCGCTAAAGTCACGCAAGATTGAAATTAACCGTGAAATTGAACCCGATTACAGAAATTGGAAGTCCTGTCAAGTCACAATTCATTTCAAGAACGTCGACTCATCCTCAGAAGATTTTTTTACAAACCGAGATTTTTGGCGAGAAAAAGCAAAGTAAGGCCGTTTTTGTTCGAGATTGTCGGAGGGCCGTTTTTAATCGAATCTTCAGATGCAAGTTGGATCATTTGACCGGGAAATGTCATGAGAAGGCCAAGGACACATGAGTTGATTTAATTGAGCTTCAATTGGATGGAATTGAGTGAGAATTGATTGAATTTGATGTACAAATGTATGAAATTCGTATACCATGGGGGGAGAGCTATTTTGCACCTATTGGCAAGGTTGTGGAGGAAGATTGAGGGAGAGAGTGGATGATGTCATGTGATGTCATGGTGGGGGCAAAGTAAATGAGGTTTAGACAAGTGTTGAGCTCTAGTGAGCCACCAAGGAGGCCCCCTCTTCAGCAGACCATCTTCTTCCTTCATTCATGGCTTTCTCTACGGTTGAGGCTTAGGAAAAGCTCAAGAGAACCAGAGGAAACCGAGCTCACCAGCCCCTCCATCGTTGCACGCCCGGAAGGCCATCGTCGGCCATTTTCCTCCCTTGTTTTCCCCTCATTCCAGTTTCTGCTCCAGCCGACCTTTCGCCAAAGATTCGAGTTAAAAGTCGACTTCCCGGATGAATCAGCGAACGCTCCACCTACTTCCGTGACGAGGACATCCAGTACGTTCCGGAGCAGCCCGCCTCTCGCCGGAACGATTCTTCGGACGTCCCGAAATCCTGAGAGAAGCTGCCACTCGTCGGACCGTCTAGTTCCGCCCTGCTCTGCCTGTTCCGCGTTTTCTTGTTGTTTCGCCCCTTTCCGACCCTTCATTTGCCCATCCCAACCTCCTATAAGATCCCCAAGACCCCTGGGAGCCGCCGGTTGCCAACCACCTGCTTGCCGGAGCTCCGATCGGCCCGTTTTTGCCGTTGAAGTTGCTGGTTTCTTCTCTGCAGTTCAGCCTAGATCAAAAGCGAAAACCGAGAAAGCCATGAGGTCTTCGAGGCCCGTTTTAGGTGTCTTCTCGGCCTTGGTTGGTGTCGCCGCCTTGAGGTTTATTGCCCGCCTTGGCGTCGCCTTCGCCGTGGACTCGCCGGAACGTTAATCCGGTGAGTTTATCCTCTAATTAGTGAGTTAATGACGCTTGAGGGGTGTTTAGATTAGTCTAATTAGGTTTGGGTGGTTAGATTAGATTATTTTAATGTAAATTAGATTAGTTGTATGATTAGTTTAATGGATGTTTAATTAGGGCTAATTGTATGTTTAAATTAGTATAATCTTGTTTAAGCCCTAATTAATTATTTTTAATTAATTAATTATTTCGAATTTATAAATATTATTTTATTAAATTATATTATTATAATATATTATTTAATTATTTAATTTTCGGAATTAAATTTAATTATTTAATAATTTCGAAAATTATGCCATGATGGTCGGTCGTTAGAATTTCGAACTCGATCGCAAAGACGGTGCAGTCGGTTTGTGTTAATTGTAAGCTTAAATTGAGAAATTGAGTGATTGATGATTATGGTTAATTATTCCAAAAGTGTGGAATTGAGTGATATTGATGAAGTTGTGGTATTTAACTTGAAAATACCCGATGTTGGCTTTTAGCACCGTAATTGGTTTGTATGACTAGTTTGAATCGTTGGTTGTTATTGGATTAAATATCCAATTCTATGGCTTATTATTGAATGATTAGCTTTGGCGAGCATTTGTTTATATATATATATATATATATATATATATATATGGCAGCTTCGGTGAGCTAAGATTGTTTTATCGGCTTGTGCGAGCACGATCTATCTATACAGCTTGAGCGAGCTACCGTCTATATATTACAGCTTTGGAGAACATGTGTCGTATTAACGATTTGGTTTGATAGACGGTATTGAATGATAGATAGTAATGGTTGATAGATAGTACAGATTGAAATGGAAAGATAGATAGTATGATGGAATTGAATCATTGCGAATGATTGGATTGATTGAATTGATAGACCAATGGGTGTGTCGGTAGTTTTAGCTTGTGCGAGCATTGTTTGAATATGAATTGTACTGACGTGCAGGAAAGGACTAAGGCGAGGTAAGTCATCTATCCTATTTATGTGGCCAGAGCGCCCTGAGGCATATTTTCTTCCTAATTGAGTTTTAGAGGGTAAGACTCGCTGAGACGTAGTCTCATCCCGGTTGTGGGATAATATTCAAGTCCCTAGATGACGGTCGTGGAAGACCGGAAGTCCTGGAGTTCGGAAGGTGGAGGTTGAAGAATCGGCGAACGTGTCTGGCAAGTTGGTCATAGGACAGTTCCCTAGTTGTTGAGCTTGTCTATTTTGTAGACAATCCAATGTTGTATATAAACCTATGTGTTTATAAGAAAGCTTGTTTGGTTGTGATTGATTGCCTGCTTTTCTATCACAAGTTAAATGTTGTCAGGGGATTTGTTTCGCTTCTGCATGCATAATAAAATTGAATGGGTCGGCGACGTGTCCTGGGAAGTCGCATTTGTATTGACCAGAGTGGGATGTGCGCGCGCTCGAGGTTCGGGGCGTGACAAATAAATTGTTATTTTCTATTCATGTTTTTTTAATTACAGGTCATGCCTTTATCTATATATTTTTATTCATGCCGTGGACCTGTACTGCCATTGTATTCCTTGCAAATGCAAAAATTATTTTCACAACTCAATTGACCACATGTGATAAACTAAATTCCTATTTTTTTCTCTGTTTTTTTTTTTTTTTTTAATGTTGTTTACACATAATATCTAAAACTTTAAAACAAATAACGACCTTACTATGGGGAAAAACACACGCTCACACACATATTTTTGTTCAAAAGAACATCTATAGTCGAGTGTCGGGCCATCTTTTAATTCAAAAAGCCCGTACCTTAGGTCCATGGAGTTTAGTTTACACGTGCCAAGCACGTGGCTTTGTGAATCCGAACGTTGGGCGTTGCTGCTTCTTTTCTACGCTCCCCTTCCTTCTCAAATTTCAAATGCTAATTAGACCGTTTCATCCTCTCTCACCACCTCCTCCTCCTCCTTCTTCGTCTGTGTTTTCTTTCTTTGTTCTTTGTCTGCGCATTCCCTTTTTCTCTCTCTCGATGGAGCCCCATCACAGTCGAGCCAGTCCCCATGGTGCCGGATTTAGCTCGATCCAAGAGGGCAGAGCCATACGTGGCTCCGCGTGTGGCCGATTGATCATTGACGGTAGAGAGAGACGGAGAGAGAGGGGGATCGATAATGATCACAGCTTGGCGACTGGGTCGTGTGTGGCGGCAAAGATGAGGCCGAGCGACTGGGTGTAGGTGACGAATTCAAGGGCTTTCTGGATGGAGCGCGAGGCAGGAATCTTCTGTTTACCTTAGGGTCTTGACTATCACATAGTCGAATTTCATAATTTTTAAGGTCATTCGGGTATTTAATCGAAAATGTTTCTAAAACCGTGTAATCTGATGTGTTTGGACTTGGTCAGTTGCAATGCGTGGACTATATCGTTTTGTATGAGGTTCATTTGGAAATATGTTCTTCATGAGATATCTCTCTTTATGTCTTCCCTACAACATATTCAAATTTCGTAATTTTTGAAGTTCATTTGCCTATTTAACCAAAAATGTTTCAAAAACTGTGCAAGTTGAATTGTTAGAATAGTAATGCTATGATGCTTGGTCTATACCGAATCTTATGAGAGTCTTTTGGTGTAGTGTTCTTCATGAAATATCTGCCTTTATGTTTTGACTATTACATGTTTGAATTTCATAATTTTTTAAAGTCATTTGGGTATTTAATTAAAAATGTTTTCTAAAACTGTGCAAGCTGGATTGTGCAAATTTCAAAAGCTGTAATGCATGGACTATTCTGTTTTGTATGAGCCCCATAAATTGTATTGTTTTAAGTGATTAAATTTTGCTGCACATGTGGTGATATTTGGCATTACATATAAAATCAAAAGCTGAAATTGACCTTGTTGTCATCACATCATGTGCCATGTTGATATTGAGACATAAATTGTGAATATGAGTTATGATAAATGAGGGTACCGTCGGATGGGTGAGTCAACGATACCCCGAGAGTGTCGAGATGCCAGAAAAGAGGAGTGCTGGATGCCCGAAATGTGGGGGTGCCGGATGTTCTCGGGAGTTTCGAGATGCCTAGGATGTGGGGGTGCAGGAAGCCTCGGAGGTGTGTGCCGAGGGGATAACTCGTGATGCCAGTTGGGATACGAGATGCTCGGAATGTAGGGGTGCCAAATGCCCGAAGGTGTGTGCCGGAGGTTCCTCACGATGCCAGGTGGGGTGCGAGCGATAAAATGTGGGATGCAATCAATGGTCCCGGGAAAGAAGAATGTGGTGACCCAATTGAAAGATAAAAAGTTGAAATTGAATCATGCATGGTATGGTGACATGTATGCATGGCTGTATGAAATGATATGTATGAGTGCATAGAGTATGTGCACATAAGGCATGGATATGCATGAAAGCTTGATGATGAGTGCATGATGATGTATGCATATATGGTATGATGACATATGCATGTCTGCAAAGTAAATTATGCCTGGATGCATGAATGATATGCACTCTACTATGATGTCATGATTGTTCTGTTTGATAGGAATTTTTTTTTTTTTGAAAATGGTCCCAACGCAGCTTATTAGCGGAAGCGTAGTTCATAGGCATTTTTTTTTTTTTTTTTGAAAACGGTCCCAGCGCAGCTTAGTAGCGGAAGCATAAACAAGTCTCACCATTTCTCCCTCCAATAACCATAATGCAATGCACACCAACCACGCAACATAAGAAAAGATAAAGCTGAGCCACTTTTTATTTATATTTTCATGATGGACTTCTCGGGTCGATACAACCAAAAAGGCCAAGACTTTTAGCTAAACTTGGCTATAGCTCAAAAGAGAGATCTCGACCCCCTATATCGATCACGTATAACCCTCCATCTACAAGTGTCGGTTATCCCCAAAAAGTGTCAGCTCCCACTCCTCACGTGGGCCATCACACCCACCCTGATGCGTCGGGCGGTGGCGGCGGCAACATCCCCCGCATCACTCCATCACGGTGGATGTGGACAGACAAGAACTCCTGGATAACCGGGCCCCCAGCCAGGCCCACGTCATACATCACCAGCACACGAACCCGTATGAATGTCAAACCAAGGATGGTGACACAATCAAGCTCCATACAATCGACCTCCACGTCAGATAAAAGGCCGTAAAAGGTACCCCGCATGACCGGAGGGAGAGGCATCTTTCTAATCTGAAATGTTAGTCCCCAAAGGGTGAGTATAGCCACTCAGCAGGTAAAAGATCCATTAAACTACTCAATGCATCAAACATAATAATCATGACATCATAGTAGAGTACATATCATTCATGCATCCAAGTATAACTTACCTTACGGCCATGCATATGTCATCATACCATATGTGCATATACAACCATGCACTCATCATCAAGCATTCATGCATATACATGCCTTATGTGCTCATACCACCATGTACTCATACATATTACATCATACAACCATGCATACATGTCACCATACCATGCATGATTTAATTTCAACTTTTTATCTTTCAATTGAGTCACAACATTTTCTTTCCTGGAACCAGTAATTGCATCCCACATTTTATCGCTCGCACTCAACCTGGCATCGCGAGGAACCTCCAGCACACACCTCTGAGCATCTAGCACACACCTCCGGGCATCTCGTACCCCAACTGGCATCACGAGGTATCCCCCCGGCACACACCTCCGAGGCTTCCGGCACACACACTCCGGGCATCTGGCACTCCCCTCCGGGCATCCCGACACTCCCAGGGCATCGTCGGCTCACACCTCCGACGGTATCCTCATTTATCATAATTCATATTCACATTTGTGTCTCAATATCAACATGGCACATGATGTGATGGCAACAAGGTCAATTTCAGCTTTTGATTTTATGTATAATGCCAAATATCATCACATGTGCAGCAAGATTCAATCACTCAAAAACAATATAATTCATGGGGCAAACTCATGGATTATTGCTGTAATTTTAGAAACAGAATGCGTTCTTTTAATTTACACTTCTTAAAATTTAGTGATTGGCCCTAATAATTTTTAAGAATTTAATACATCATAGACAAGCTCTAGAGGCATTTATCTCATGAAGAACCCAACACCACCAGAATTTCATACAAAGCAGAATAGTCATGCATTATAGCTTTTGAAATTCGCACAATCCAGCTTGCACAGTTTTAGAAAAAAAATTCAATTGAATACCCTAATGACCTTCAAAAATTATGAAATTCGATTATATGATAGTCAAGACATAAAGGCAGATATTCCATGAATAACACTACACCAAAATATCTCCATATAATTCGATATAGACCATGCATCACAGCACTACTATTCTAACCATTCAACTTGTACAGTTTTTGAAACATTTTTAGTTAAATAGGCAAATGAACTTCAAAAATTATGAAATTTGAATATGTTGTAGGGAAGACATGAAGAGAGATATTTCATGCAGAACACGTTTCCAAAAGAACCTCATACAAAACGATATTGTCCACGCATTGCAACTTACAAAGTCCGAACGCATCAGATTGCACAGTTTTAGAAACATTTCCGATTAAATACCCAAATGACCTTCAAAAATTATGAAATTTGACTATGTGATATTCAAGACCATAAGGTAGATACTTTATAAAGACATAAAAGTAGATTCGTCCTAGGTAATTAAATATGGACGGTTAAAACCCCTGTTCCTAGTACCGAAATTTCCAGATCTAGTCTTTCCAAAGAATAACGATTTCACCCACTTATACTTGTTTTTTTTGTCCCAAATTTGAGTATGTTATACTCCAAGAAGTCCTTTATAACTTTTATTCAGAAGTCAAAGCCAAAATTCAACTCGAACATCACATGCAAGTCACTAGAACATCCAAGGTCAAGCTGTTTTTTCTCAAGAACAGTACACTAGCCTAGAACACCACCCTTATAACTTCAATTTTTCACAATCTATACATTCGAAATTGTTACCATTCAATTAAACACACTAAGCACAGCATGCAAGAGTAGATCAAGGATCCCACTTGCCTCTAGACTGAGCAAACACAGCAAGCACGAACGGAGGGCAAGGCGGACTCGACGGCGGCGATCAGCTTCCTTCCTTCTTCTCCCGCACGCTCACTCTCCCTCCCTCCTCTCCTCTCTCTCTCTCTCTCTCTCTCTCTCTCTCTCTCTCTCTCTCTCTCTCTCTCTCTCTCCCTCTCTCGGTAACCCTCTCTCTCTCTCCTTCTCGATCGACACTCCCCCCCTTTCATCATCAAGCCGGTTCTCCTATTTTATTCCCCTCAATGATGAGCAATCATTTGATTGCATGCAAGACACTTGGACTTAGGGGAATAACACTTGTCAATTCTCCCATGCACATGATGGGCTTCATCCGGCTGGGCTTGGGCCAACTTGGCCGACGGCAGCTCCTCCTCCTTGGGCTTCGTGGGCTAGTCGAGAAAGGGGTGGGGCTATGGGTTGGTTTGGTCTTTAAATGTCCAGCCCACCCACATCCTAATAATCCACCTTAAACCTTAATTTTATAAACACCAAATTGAAATTTATAATTCAAAAACTTTGTGACCTAATTTAACAAATTCCAACCCATAACTCACATGGCCAAAAATAGAATTTTCCTATCTAATAATTACCCACCAAAAGCTTGGCCAAAATCTCAATGCAAAACATGAATTAAAGCACCTCTTAGGATTGACAAGAAATTCTAGGATGCCACAATACAGGCCATGGGTTGCCGATTAGCGTAAGCGAAAGGCGAGCCCGGCAAATTCTCGGTTACCAAAAAAAAATGTCTAAAAGGAAAATATTCTTTTTCTTTTTCACTCTATTAACCGGGTGTAATTTTCAAGAATTCACCCCATTCATATTATATAGTCAGAAGCCTCATTTTAGTTTATTGTCCTTGGTCAAAATCTCTCCTTTAAGAAATTTTGAAGATGTTTGGAATTTTTTAGGATGAAATTGATTTGAGGGTGAGTAGTTGTAGCATCCCGATTCTACAAAGAAATATAGAATAGAATATTTTTGGGTTGACGATGGTGTGATGTTTCCATAAGTTTTTGTTCATATGGTTTAACAGGTGTTCTTAAGAAATTTTGAGGTCGATGTTCCGCAAATTAATGGACAGCTTCGTTTACTTCATTTATGGGCGCAAGAGTAATAAACGAAGCTAGAGAGAAATGCTGAGTAGAATAATTTTGGAGTGATGTTTGTCTATGACTTTTGAAGTTGGGTTTGATTGCGGAATGACTTCGATGATTTTGGATGATCATTTGAGGTTGACCGGGGAATGATTTTTTACAACTTTGTGTAGTTATTCGAGATTGATGTTTGAGAAATTTTAAGGACGAAACTCATTTTTGGTGACTAGATGCGAGCGTGTCTTGATTTTAGAAAGACATATGCTGCAGAAGAGTTTTCAGACTGATGTAGGTTGATGTTCAACATAGCTTCCATTAAGAAATTTTTTAGGTTGATGTTCTGCAGTGGACAAACTTTATTTAAGGGGACAATCATGATATTGATTTCTATGACTTTTGAAAGTTTAGTTGATTGTGGAATGACTTAAATGATTTCGAGCGATTCTAGAACGAAATCATTTCGGGTTGATGTTAGTGACATGTTTTTTTTTTTCTATATTTTCTTATTTCGATTCATAGGTTCCCTTAAGAAATTCGAGGTTGATTTTTGCAAATTAGTGGACAACTTTATTTAAGGTGTAGATGTGATATGCAAAGATAGAGAGAATCCCATAAAGGAATGGGTTTTGGAGCATTGATTTTTATGAATTTTGATGCGGAGTTGATTGTGGAATGCTTTCTATGATTTTGGGTGATAGAGCTTGAATTCAGACTGATTTTCTTTATTATTTAATTTTGGGTTATTATTCAAGATTGATGATTGGGAAACTTCAAGGCCGAAATTCGTCTATGGTAAGTGGATGCTAGTGTCTCCATTCTAGTGACAAATATGTTGCAGAAGAATTATTGGGATTGATGCTAGTGTCCTCTTTTCTTATTTTTTGAATTTGAGTAGTGGGTCGATGCTAGTGTCATGAGCCAATCGTTTGGGATCGAGATCATGTAGCGACTTAGGCTCTCTTAGATTATTTGGGATTGTTAGAGCTCCTAAGCCAAGCCTTTCTCAGATCGATTGCTCACTCGCTTGCTCCCCCAGATCTAAGAGAGAGAGAGAGAGTTTTTAAAGAGAGAAATTCTTAACAAACTTTGATTGTGAAGGGGAAGGCATCCCTTCCTACACCCGAGGCTCTCGAATTATAACCATTACCTTTTGATCTGGCAGACAAGATCGTGCCTTCTAACCTACCCACTACCATTTATGCCAAAAGAGTTCTAGATCCTTGGCACAATTACCATCTTGCACATCCCTCGAAACATTCTAAAAGCTCTTGTGGAAGTTTGGGTGATTTGGAAGGTCTTCCTCAATCTTGCACTATCTCTCGGTTGCGGGAATCTTGTGGTTGTGACATTCTCCCCTACTCATTCGAGCAACGTCCTCGGCACTCTTGGCTCGAGGAGTGGTCTTTTTTTTTGGCACAAGCTCGAGTGTTCCTATTTCACTTGGTTCTAAGCCTCTTGATCAGTGGACAATACGGCTCCATTTTTAGCTCGGGCATGGCACACAGCAAGTTCTCAACCCAACCTTGGGGAAGAGCACTTGGATCAACATGTTACGGCAAGTTATGAGTGGCTTCAGTTGTGACTCAGCCATGCGCTTCTTGGCTTTTGCTTTTTGTCGAGGCATCATATCATGGCAATGGTCTTGGTGTTTAATCACCCCTTTAATCAATGGGATCATCACTAGACAGTGCGGGTCGAGGATCATCACTGGACATTGCGGGGCAATGGTCTTGTCAATCATGGACCTCACACTATGGAAGAATTGCATGCCCAAAATAAGATCGTAGTCATCGATGGGAATTACCTTGAATGAGAGCTTGCCCTTCCATCATCTAATTTGAACGTCCACGTTGGGAGTTAAGCCTACACCTTTAAGGCTATTCATGTTGACAGTCTTGAATTATTTTCCGTTTGGCTCCACTCGAAGTCCCAAAGTCTTGGCTACCTCGGTGGACATGAACATGTTCGAAGCGCCCATGCCAAGCAAGGCATATAGAGCTCAGTCACAAGCCAGATTTGCCACGAAAAACATGTTTGTGTTTGGGATGGGTTCCTTCTTTTTGGGCAGTGATCAAACTTGGACAACATTGGGATACCTCACGGCCCCAAACCAGATTTGCCTCTTCTCTTCTTTAGGCTCATTCTCCTCCTATTCTATGGCGAGGAGAGTGTTGATGTTGCCCTTCTTTGGGCTTTTTTGGGTCCAATGTGGACATTTGCAAATGAAGCAAGGGATGGCCACGATTGATCAAACTTACTTGTGGGGAAATCTGCTTGGGATCGATCCTTTTGAAAGGACGACTTGGACATTCTTTCTTCCCATGGCTTGACTCGGCCACCTTGGTCTTCTCAATCTCACTAAGGCCAAACAAAGAACCGAGCAAGGGATTGGAGGTTGGATTGTCAATCCGAGACATCTCGGAGTGTCAATCCAACCTCAAATCCCTTGCTCGGTTCTTTATTGGATCAGCCTTGGTGAGATCGACGAGGGACTCGACCATGCTTAACACCTTCGTGAGACCTTTCACATCCCGATGCTTGAGGTCTAGTTGTGCCCACGGCTTGAGTCCATTCATGAACGCTCTAAGAGTCTCCTCCTCACCTAGTAGCTCGGTAAATTCCTTCACATACTCTCGGATCATCCCTCTTTATTCAAGGCGATGAAGCTTGCTACGAGCTTCTTGTTGAGCGAACTTGAGGAAGAAGTAGTCCCAAAACTCCTTCACAGGGTCATCCCATGTGTTTATGGGGTCGGCGCCGCATTTAGTCTCATTGCACCTATTATGCCACCAAAGCATTGCAGTATCAATTGGAAACATTGAAGTGGTTCTTACATTGGTCGTCTCGTCTTGGATGTTGACAGCGCCAAAGTATTGCTCCATGCT
This sequence comes from Eucalyptus grandis, assembly GCF_016545825.1. Taxonomy (NCBI): domain Eukaryota; kingdom Viridiplantae; phylum Streptophyta; class Magnoliopsida; order Myrtales; family Myrtaceae; genus Eucalyptus; species Eucalyptus grandis. The sequence continues at coordinate 24,689,298 of NC_052620.1, forward strand.
CCACACGAAATTGTTCACCTCCTTCGAATTGTTTGGCGTTCGGTACTTCTACCTTGGGCACTGCCTGCATGGGCATCGTCCCATTTGCGATGCTCATCTTGCATAGGGCAAGCTCGATCTTGAGCTCTTGGATCTCTGCCTTCATGGCTTCAAGCTCGTCTCTTCGAGGATTCTCTTCCTTGAGCACTTGGACTCTATTCCTTAAAAAAAATCAATCGACACTTCGAGGGCTTCATCCTTATCATGCAACGAGACCGTAGCTTGGTTGATGTTGTTTGCGAAATCTTCATGGAGTGAGACCTCAACTTCCATGATGCGGTCTCTAGCTTCATCGAGCCCTTCCATGAACTCGACCATAACACTCCTCACCTTCATGGGCTTCTCATCGAATGCCGCCCACGGTGTCCATCAAGGCTTCCCTTCTTTTGGTTCGGCCGCAAGTCTCCATCCATGACTTCTTGGCTTGAAATTCTCGCGAATAGTTGATGCTCCTCAATCTCTTGAAATGTCTTCTTGCTCTAATATTACTTGTCATGAGCCAATCGTTTAGGATCGAGACCATGCGGCGACTTAAGCTTTCTTGGATCATTTGGGATTATCGGAGCGCCTAAATCAAGCCTTTCTCAGATCGATCGCTCACTCACTCACTCACTCCCCCGAATTTTAGAGAGAAGCTTTGATTATAAAATGGTTGGATTATTACAATGAGGGGGAAGAGCACCCCTTATAACCTACCACCTATCAGCATTTATGTGGAGAGAGTTCTAGATTTTTAGCGCAATTACCATCTCATCCGTCCATAAAAATGAAGCTCCTGTGGAAATCTTGGGCGATCTTGGAAGGTCTTCTTGGTCGTGGGGACCTCATGACCGTGACATTAGCATCCTCTTTTCTTGAGTATTTAGATTGGGGAGTCACAATTGTGATTCCAATCAAGGTGATATGAGAATCGTTGATAGAATAAAATTTTACACTATGTGGTGTGTGAAGAACGGTGGAGAAGGATGGGTTATTATAAATTTCCAATGGAAATATGGTGTTGACTAACACCTATGATAACATTGAAAGTCTTTAGTGATTTCAAGTTTATTCTTTTGGTCCTCATGCTAGGAACCTTGCCTCTATATAGGGGATTAAAATCATTAGATATACACACACATCATATGCCAAATAATCCATCCTTATAATCAAATTCGACAATAGACTGACCCAACCATTACCATATCAACCTATTTTCATATATTTTGATTACAAACAAGCTTGGTAGAATACCTTCTTTAGGCAAAACTCCAATGAAAAAAAACACACTAATTACTATATTTTGTGACAGACTTTGACCCCTTTCAATGACTAAACTAGTTTAATCAATGGGGAACATTTTGGTCCAACAATGGAAATACTACACCCCCTTGTTAGACCTAATTACAATATATTCTCAAATCACTTCATACCATCACCCCATGAGGCACGTTTTCCATGTCTCATGCATTCTTTCATATACTTCTAAGTCTCCTAGATATCAATCTAGGACTTTGATATAAAAGTTCTTCATAAAACCCCAATATTCTAAATTTAGTTGGAAGATACAAGATTAAATGGGTGGGTTGGTTTTAAATTCTTTGACCAAGTTTTTGAACAGTGTCGCAAACTGGCTAAATAATAGAAAAACTCATATTATGGCATCGTAAGTCCCAAACGCAATGTTTTTTTCAACAAAATTCTGTTGCAACAGTAACGTTGGCAGTTTTCCAAATGCCAAAAGATTACTTCAACATAATGAAACAAATCATTTCAAAAGTAGAAGAAGACCAAAGCAATGCGTCTCATAATAGTCGAAACTCCAACGAAGATGATTGCTATGGAATTGATTTAGCAAAGGAAGAACATAGTGAAAAAGAATAAAATCATAAGATCACATACTAAAGGACATCATCCCGTGTTAAAAGCCTAAAGTGTGACATCCTGAAAATTCGACCCTGTCTCGATAATGTGAAATGGTTGTTTCGTTTCGCCGATGCATCTATGGTTATTTTACTCTAAGTTGGCTCCTTACGAGTTAACTAATCTATTATGTAAAGCTATTAAGGAATATAAACACAACAAACTCGAGAATTCGATCAAAAATCGACTACTCAACCATAATAATCAGTAAAGGTCAATACGACACCATTATAATCTATTAGTGATCGGATATAAGTCGATTCAATGGAAACACGTAATTGAATTGTGGGTGATTCTGCCTAATTGTGAAATTCGCATTAAACGGCACTAACCCAATTTTTTAATCCCAATTTTCTATTAAAATTATACTCATGACACGTAATTGAAACCTTGCGATTTTTACGACAATCGAAAGTCGTCTAGGAGTCAGAGATGCACAAATGTGGATCGAAAATTATCAACGGGTTGAATGTGCTAAAATCCCTAAAAGCTACCCGATAGGTTAGGTTGTACTAAAATTGCGTTCGGTCGATTTTAACCACGAAATTGAATTTAGTTTCGGGAATCAAACATTCGAGCATGTCACCATTCATTTTTAGGATGTCATCTCATCTTTTGGAGAATTTTTGTCGAGTCTGGAATTTTGCGGAAAAATCAATTTCGAACAAAATGGAAAAACAAAAGAAATTCGGATGGGCTATTTGGAGGGCTTATTTGGCTGCCCAAATTACTTTTTTTGTGAAGAAATGAAAGAAAAATAGCCATTGGAGGAGCCCTTGACTAATGTGGGCTGAAGACTTTAGGGCATACCTCATAATTATTTAGATATTTCCCTAGGATTCTAATTAGCCCTTCATTTAACTTGATTTCTCTCCATTTTCCCTCTCTCCTCCCCTCTTGCGCATCCCCCTTGCCTCAGCTAATTGCCTCCCTTCTTTTGCCCATCTGCTTCATCTTCATTTTCCTTTCAACTGCCACACCACTTCACCATCATCAGCACAGCCGCTCCAACTCCAGTTGACCAGCACTCGCCTAACCACATCAATGTCCGCCTATCCAATAGTCGCCTGCTATTTGGAGGGCTTATTTGGCTGCCCAAATTATTTTCTTTGTGAAGAAATGAAAGAAAAATGGCCATTAGAGGAGCCCTTAACTAATGTGGGTTGAAGACTTTAGGGCATACCTCATCATTATTTAGATATTTTCCTAGGATTCTAATTGGCCCTTCATTTGACTTAATTTCCCTCCCTTTCCCTCTCTCCTCCCTTCTTGCACATCCCCCTTGCCTCAGCTGACTGCCTCCCTTCTTTTGCCCATCTGCTTCATCTTCATTTTCCCTTCAGCTACCGCACCACTTCACCATCATCAACACAGCCACTCCCACTCCAATCTACTAGCACTCGCCCAACCACATCACCGTCCGCTTGTCCAGTAGTCACCTGCTACTTGAAAGGCTTATTTGACTACCCAAATTGCTTTGTTTGTGAAGAAATGAAGAAAAAATAGCCATTGGAGGAGCCCTTGATTAATGTAGGCTAAAGACTTTAGGGCATACCTCATCATTATTTAAATATTTCCCTATGATTCTAATTGGCCCTTCATTTGACTTAATTTCCCTCCCTTTCCCTCTTTCCTCCCCTCTTGCGCATCCTCCTTTGCCTCGGCCCGACTACCTCCCTTCTTGCCCATATGCTTCATCTTCATTTTCCCTTCGTTGCCGCACCACTTCACCATCATCAGCATAGCCGCTCCAGCTCTAGTTGACCAGCACCCACCTAACCACATCACCATCCGCCTGTCCAGTAGCCACTTGCTACCCTCCATCCCCCGAAGCCACCAGCCACCGTCTCAACTAGCCCTCAGCCAACGAACCGACCACCGCAGCTCCTTCACACGTCTAGCTGCCCGTCCACCCAGGTCCTAGTAACCAACATCGCCCGACCAACCCAACACCCAACCATCCACCATAGCCGTCGCCGCCACCAGCCATCGCCCATTCTAGCTACACTAATAGCCCCAATTAGCCTTCCTCAAAACCGAATCTCAACCCCTTGGCCGAGTCTTGTAGGGCCTTTTCAGCCACCATTGGGTCTCCGTTGGAGACGCGGTAGCCTCGGGATCTCACCGCCGTCGCCGTAAACCCGCCGCCATCCTAACCCGATAAGTTAATTTCCTAATCTTGGATTAGGTTGTTAATTACACGTAGGGAGTTAGATTAGGGTTAATTAGGATTATTGATTAATCCTAGTTAGTGTAACTAGAATGGTTAGGTAATTAGTTTGGTTAATTAGATTAGTTTGGTTAGTGTAATTAGTTTAGTTAGATAAGTTAGTTAGTTAGGTTAGCCTACCCTAGTAAAGTTAGTTTACTTGGGTTAGATTAGCTAACCATGGTTAGGTTGATTAACCATGATATTAATCTAATTAATCATAATTTATTTAATTAATCGTAATTAGCATAAATTGTGACGAATTAGTCGTTTAATGAAATTTTATGCTGATTCTCGTTGTTGAATTTATATGTAAATTTGATGGTTTATTTATGCTATGATGTACAATTGAGTGCTTGGTGGTAATTATTGATTATTATTACAAAATTTGGGTATTTAATTAGAAAATTAGTAGGTGTCGGTTTTTACACCAAACATTTTTACGTACTAGATAAAATCGTGGAATTTTGAAATGGGAGTGTACCATGTTCAATGGTTCGATTTAAATACATGACTGTGCCCGATTATTTTACTTGGATGAATTTTAATACGAAGAAAATTAGCCAAGTCGATTATTTGAAAATGAGGTATTTGAATGCAAAGCACAGTGTACTTAGCCAAGTATGTGTGCATGTGGTCACTAAGTGGAACCCGTCCTGATGCGTTTATGAGGGACGATGCTCCTTAGTAGAATGCCGTCTAGGTGGAGGATGCTAGACATTGTCGTTTGCAGATGGATTTCGAAACGAATCTCCTCAGTGGAATGTCGTCTAAGTGGAGGATGCTAAATGTTGCCATGCCCGACAGGGCGGGACGATGCCCAATTATGCCGGATGACCGCCGATTGTTGAGTTGGCCGTGGTTGATGGGTCGTAATAACTGAAACACGCCTGAGTGATTGTGATAGTTGCGCCAAATTATGGAGCAAAATTGTGTAGCACGGTATAAGACGTGTCATAACCATTTTACCTTATAATCGGGACCCATGTGAATGAAATGATATGTTTCGGTTATTAAATTACGCTTGATGCATTGAGAAAAGTATATGTGATGTACTAATGTGCAGGGACGCGCCAAGGCGAGGTAAGTTCTATATGGTGTGTGCTTAGGATCGCCTTCAAGGCGAATTTGCGTCTTAATTGGGGTTTAGGGTTTGGACTCACTGAGATTTATCTCACCCCATCGTGGTTAACCCTTTTTCAAGTCCTTAGCATGGAGATACGTCATGTCCGTTTTGGGATGCCGTGGCACATGGATTCTGAGTCTACTTTCTTCCCTATTCTCGAGACCACTTGGACCTGTGAGTTAGTGGTGACCACAATTTAGGTCGATGAGGGCCTCCTTCACTTGGTGCCTTATTACGAAACGTGGTTCATTAACGAGCCTAATGGGGCTTGGGAGGGTCCTTTGCGGGGTTTTGACAGACCTACCGTCGAAATGGAGGATGAGGAGGTAGCTCACCTTATGGACATCGACATCCCAGATGATGTCGTGGAGGACCCAGCGCCAGAGTCGGAGGGATCCAGGGTATAGGTCGGTTAGGACCTCTTTTTGAGATAAACCTTTTGTATATAACTCTGTAGGGCTAACTTGGTATGTATATAAAGTGTGGTTTGTGAAAAAGAGTTAGCATGTTTTACTATCCCTATGTTTGATGGTTGTTCAAGTGTTTATTTAATTCACTTCCGCATGTGCTTAATTGAAAAATAAAAAGAAATGGTCGGTGACGCATCTTGGGACGTCGCAATTAATCGACCGCCGAGGGATGTGTGCATGCCCAGGGTTCGGGACGTAACATGAAGCATTACATGCCAAAAGATTAAAAGTTACAACACTTTAGTACTTTTGATTAGTAACACTTTTACTGTAGCACTTTCACTATAACATATTTTACCATTCATCATCCTTTGAATAATCGTCTCTTTTCATTTAGATGGGCAGGATCACAAAGTAAATTTCCTTCCTGGATCACTTTAATTTCAAGTTCATTACTTTTTATTTTCTCAAGGTTGTATGTAAGATAGCCAACTTTTTCATACTTGATCTATCTTTGAAAGGGAGTCTATGATATAAATCAGGGAACTTGATGACAAAACCAATGGCATGCTATCCTAGAATGGCTAATGAACTCTCTAGATAAGCCTTAATAGGGTTGCCTTTTAGCCAGTGGATCTTCTTCAAGTTTTGATTTATACCATAGTGCAAAGCATACCACTGGATCCTTTTCATAATTGGTCTATTGTCATGATAGATTACAAGATATACCTCTCTTGAGTATGGATTTCACCCTTGTGAATGTTTATTTTGAAAGTGAGTTTATGATATAAATCAAGGAATTGACAACAAAACCAATGGCATGCTATCTTCGAATGACTAATAAACTCTATAGATAAGCCTTAATAGGGATTGCCTTTTTAGCCACTAAATCTTCTTCAAGTTTGGATTTATATCATAATAGTACTTTATAATGAAAAAAATTTCGATGCATAGGTTCCATGTGGTTATGGCAAGTGCGGAACATACTGCTAGGCCAAAACGCTTTATATCTTTTGGGAAATCATACCAGGCAAAAAGGAGAGAGTGTTTAGAAGCTCATGATAGCACACCACACACAAATTTTATTATAACTTTCTATTAATATCATATTCACTTATCAATTTAATTTCGAATTTAAACAGGCGTTTTATGAGTGAAGTATGATGATGGGCACGTAAATTCAGTAATTAAATTGATAAGTGAATATCACATTAACAAAAAGTTAAAATAGTGAAAGATTATAAAAATAAAAGATACACTACATCCGCAAAGGCAGTCAATCACTCTCAAGGGAAGTATATCTTGTGATTTATTATGAGGTAGACCAATAATGAGAGAGTTGGCTATCTTACATGTAATTATATGATCAGGATAGAAAGGTGTACGAGGAGAGAGGAGAAGGTTTCAGGAAGAGGGAAAGGATTTCGAGAGAGGAAGGGTTTCTAGAGAGAATATTAGACCCAAAAATATGTCCCTCTAGATGAGAAGAGACGGTTATTTATAGGATCATGAATAATAAAAAATGTTACAGTGAAGGTGTTATAGTAAAAGTATTATAGTAATAAACAGTGAAAAATACTGAAATTGTGACATCCCGAAATTTGGTCTTATTTCGAAATTTATGAAATGATTATTTCGTCGATGCGTTTATAGTTGCTTTACTCTGAATAGATTACTCACGAGTTAACTAATCTATTAGGCGAGACCGTATAGGGTTAAAACGCGAAAGACTAGAGAATTCGATCAGAATAGACCGCTCGACTATAAGGATCGATAAAGGTCAATACTACACTGTATAAATCAATTAACAAATGGATATAAATCGATTCGACAGAAATGCGTAGTCGATTCGCGGGTAATTCCACACGATTACAATGTTCGCGTCAAACTACGATAAACCGATTTTCTATTGATATTATATTCATGGTACAAAATTGAATCCTTGTGATTACATGACAACTGAGGCTCGTCCGTAATTCAAAAAGGCATAAATGTGGATTGAAAATTATTGGCCACGGGTCAACCACGCGAGAACCTCTAAAAGCCATCCAATAGATTATGTCGCATTAAAGTCGCGTTTGATTTATTTTAATCATGAAATTTAATTCAATTTCGGGTATTGATTTTCGAGGGTTTTGAGATTTAATTATTGGATGCCGTCTCATCATCCATCGAATTATCGGCGAGTCTGAAATTTTCAGAAAAGGAATTATCGGACAAAAAAAAAAAAAAAGAAATTCGGATCAAGAAACAAAATTGAAATTTGGGACCAAATTAAGAAATTAAAAATAAAAGAAATTTGAGTGGACAAATTTCTTGGTTGAGAGGAAATTGTGGAATGTGGATGGAAGGGAAAATCATGAAGATTTTAGGAAAATCTTAAAAGAAGTTTTTTTTTTTTCCTTTTTCTCACTCTCCCTCTATTTTCTCTCTCCTTTTCCCCCTCTCCTCTCACGTCCAACCCCTCCCCCTTCTGCCAAACCCACTCACTCCCCTTCTCTCTCTCTCTCTCTCTTTCCCTCCTCCCTCACGCCACCTTCTGCCCCCTCCCCCAACACCCCCCCCTCTCTTTTTATTTTCCTTTTTCTTTTTTTCCCTCTTTCTTCTCCCTCCCCTCTCTTTTCTCTCCTCCCCACGCCATTTCCCTCCCTCCTTCTGCCGACCAGCCTCCATTTCCCCTCCTTCTCTTCTTCTCAGGCCATTTTCCCCCTCACCATCATCTTCATCTCATCACCATCTTCATCCCCCACCACCATCTCAAAGTAATTTGCTTGTACCGCGAGTACCACAGGTCTCTTGATGCTTGATGTGATGCCCTGAATTATGAGCATAGCATAATCTCTCAAGCATCTTTAACGACTTTTATTCTCACTGTCTATCATCTCCTTAGCATAATTTCTCTATTCTCTTGTCGCCTTTAAAATGTACGTTCAATTTCTAGATCAAACTCATAAAGTTTCCCTTGTTAGTTACGTGTCATAAATGTATGTTCGATTTCTGAATCTTCTTCATATCTCATTATGTTGCATAAACAAGGAAAATTCGAATAATCAGAAGGAAATCCAAATATTTTCTCATAGATATTGCATTGTTTATTCCTAAAATAGGTAAAATAACTCTATTTTTATAAAGTTATCAACAATTTTCTTACATTGCCCTTGAACTTATTAATGATGTTTTAGAAGATGAACTTATTTGATAATGATTACATGTGCAAAAGAAACATGCATAAGGCCGTACTTATATTCGAGCTTGGTCTGCAATGACATAAGAGGCCGGATCATCGTTGGGCAATGATCAAGTTGTCGAAGAAGCCACAATACTGAGGGCTGCATGACCTCAACAATCTAGACCCTCATGAACCCAATGGCACTAAAGTGATCCTTTTTACTAACAACCGGCACTTAAGTAATCATTTTTAACAATAATTAGCACTCAATTGATCCATATTTATAATTTTTGACACTCAAATGATCACTCGTCAACTTGTGTACACAGCGCCGTTTAGGTGTTATTGATTGGCCACGCCAGTAAGCCACATAGAATCAAAAAAATTAATAAAATATGAACATTAAATTTCCGGCAACATTGATCGGAGTTGGCACTTAAATGATCATTTTTTTTAAAAAGTGACACTTACATGATCCAAAAGAAATTTTTGGTGCCACAGTAACCGTGTACATAACTTTTGGCACTTTTAATGTATTTACCTCGGTAAAAGATGAACAACGAGGGAGAAAATGAACCCAAATCCGGCAAACTCGAATCTCAATAATCGTCAAACCGTCTCCCAATGACCATTGCCTTTGGGCTTTCGTCAACCGGAATTCAGAGCAAATGGTGTTGAGAGAGACGAAGAACGTAGAATCGAGGGAAAGATAGGAAATAGGAATTTGAAAGTGTTATCTGCTGACCTTAAAAAGAAAAAAAAAATTGAGAACACTGCAAAGCCAAAACTGGGAGGAGTTGCCTTGGGCTCTAGGCTTAGCCAATGGTAGCTTTGAGTCGGAGTGATCCACAAAAATTTTACCAAAACACTACAATTTTCACTCAAAAGACATTGAAGACCCAAAGTCCCCTCTGAAGCCACACACGGCCAAATCTTGTCTTAACAAAAATATGAGAAAAAAATAAAACATGTGTAGAGTGGTTGAGACATCCATCATAACAACTGTTGTGTATGGGGGTAGGTACATCAAATTTCAAAACAACTGTTGTAAACCAACTAAATACGACAGCAATAATTTATAATATTAGGTGTGCAAGATTGACGGCAAATGAAGCTAGGTACATCAAATTTCAAAACAATGGGGGTAGGTTTCTTCTATTTGAATGTCAACTTTTATCTACATTCAGTCTCATCAATATATATATAATCAATGCACGGCCGTTGTAAGCCAACTAGAGCAATAATTTTCGATGTTAGGTGCGCAAGATTTATAGAGAAATTGTGTGTTAAAGTGATGTGATCACATGTCAAATTTTGAATTTCATGGCCAAAATATCTAGGTTTTAGTTGAGTGTTTCAAATTATGTAGCAATTGCAGCGAAAGCATCTACTTCATGGACTCCGCTAGTTTTTTGCATTGGTAGCCTCTTAGTAGGCCACTAATAACTATTGGATGTAATTTCTTCTAATAGATTGAAGGCTTCTTCTGGTTTTTTATGATTCAGAATTCCCCCTGCAGTTGCATAAATCATAGAACGGAAATTTGTACTAGACCCATTATAAAAAGTTTGTATTTGCATCCACATGGGTAGTCCATGATGTGGGCATCTCCTAAGAAACTCCCGTAATCTTTCCCATGCTTCATACAATGATTCATCATTCATTTGCATAAAATTAATAATATCATCACGCATTTTGCAAACTTTACAGGTGGAAAGAACTTACCAATAAATTTTTGAGCCATACCATTCCTCGTAGTGATCGATTATGCAAAAAAAGAAGAGAGCCAACACTTACCTTTGTCTCTGAGAGAGAATGGAAATAATCTCAATCTAATAGCATCATATATAACTCCATTGTATTTAATGATGTCACAAATTTCAAGAAAAGCATCAATGTGAGAATTTGGATCATCGCTTGGTGGCCCACTAAATTTCACTGATTGTTGAAGCATCTAAATGAGTGATGACCTGATCTTAAAGTAATTTGCTTGTACTACAGGTCTCTTGATGCTTGATGCGGTGCCCTAAACTGTGGACATAGCATAATCTCTCAAGCATCTACACCGACTTTCATTCTCACTGTCTATCATCTCCTTGGCATGATTTCTCTATTCTCTTGCTGCATTTTAAATGTACGTTCAATTTCTAGATCAAAATCATAAAGTTTCCCTTGTTGGCTACGTGTCATAAATATATGTTCGATTGCTAGATCTTTTTCGTATCTCATTATGCTATATAAATAAGGAAAATTCGATTAATTAGAAGGAAATCCAAATATTTTCTCATAGATATTGCATTATTTATTTCCTAAAATAGGTCAAATAACTCTATTTTATAGAGTTATCAACAATTTTTTCACATTGCCCTTGAACTTATTAATGATGTTTTAGAAGATGAACTTATTTGATCATTATTACATGTGCAAAAGAAACATGCATAAGGCCGTACTTATATTCGAGCTTGGTCTACAGTCATATAAGAGGCCGGATCAGCGTTGGGCAACAATTGAGCTGTCGAAGAAGCCACAACACCGAGGGCTGCAGCCTGCATGACCTCGGCAATCTAGACCCTCACGAACCCATATGCTCAGCAACCAAGACCCATGATCGATGACCCAAACGCTCAAACCCAGACCCTTAGTGACCCTTGGCCACCCTCATCGACAACTAGGAACCGTCGGCAAGGAGAGCATAACCATTAACTGAACCGTCAAAACAGTGACCGAATCTGGAAATTAGATAGGAAGAAGAGGGTAAGTACACTAAAAGTACTAAAAGTTGTGTATGGCGCTCATTTTGGTATCAAAAGTTTTCGCCGACTCACTTAAGTACCAAATCGGAGAAAAAAACGATCACTTAAGTGCCTCCAACGAGATGTTCTAACCAAATTGATTACACGGCAGTTATAATTAAAATTTCCATGTGATTTGACACCTTTTTAAAAAAATCCAATCCACGTGGGCGTCCAAAATGACGTCGCACAATAATCACCTTTTAAATGAAATTGTCACTAAATTGATCACTTTTTAATAACGATTGGCACTAAACTGATTTTTTTTTACTAATGACCAACACTTAAGTAATCACTTTTAACAATAACTAACACTCACTTAATCCATATTTATAATTTTTGACACTCAAATGATCACTCGTCAACTTGTCTACACAGTGTCATTTAGGTCTTATATGCTGATTGGCCACGCCAATAAGCCACGTAGAATAAAAAAAATTAATAAAATATGACCACGTTGAATTTCCGGCAACATTGATCAAAGTTGGTACTTAAGTGATCGTTTTTTTTTTAAAGTGACACTTACATGATTCAAAAGAAACTTTTGGTACCACAATGAGCACCGTATATAACTTTTGGCACTTCTAGTGTATTTATGTCGGTAGAAGATGAACAACAAGGGAGAAAATGAACCCAAATCCGGCAAACTCGAATCTCGGTAATCGTCAACCATCTCCCAATGACCATAGCCTTTGGGCTTACGTCGACCGGAATTAAGAGCGAATGGTGTTGAGAGAGACGAAGAACAGTAGAATCGAGGGAAAGATAGGAAATAGGAATTTGAAAATGTTATCTGCTGACCTTAAAAAGAAAAAATTCGAGAACACTGCAAAGCCAAAACTGGGAGGAGTTGCCTTGGGCCAGTGGTAGCTTTGAGTTGGAGTGATCCACAAAAATTTTACCAAAACACTACAATTTTCACTAAAAAACATTGAAGACCCAAAGTCCCCTCTGAAGCCACATACGGCCAAAGCTTGTTTAAAAAAAAATGGGAAAAAAGAAAAACATGTGTAGAGTGGTTGAGACATCCATCATCAATGCACATTTGTTGTAAACCAATACGACAGCGATAATTTCTAATATTAGGCGTGCAAGATTGATGACAAATGAAGCTAGGTACATTAAATTTCAAAACAATGGGGCAGGTTTCTTCTATTTGAATGTTCACTTTTGTCTACATTCAATCACATCAGAAAAAAATTAAAATATACATGCAGCGATTGACGTACATCATCAATGCACGGCTGTTAAACCAACTAAATACGGCGAGCAATAATATTTTATGTTAGGTGCACAAGATTGATAGAGAAATTGTGTGTTAAAGTGATGTGATCAAAGGTAGACATGGACATTCAAATAACATAAACCTGTCCCATCATCTTAAAATTTAGTGTACCTATCTTTATTTGCCATACAATCGAATGTGTTCTCTTCATTTCTCTTTTCAATTGCTTGGAGCTCAACATAGAGTGGATGGATCCTGAGCTCAACATAAGACGAAATTCGGATCGATGGCCTAAAATAGTTATTCATGTCCCAATAGAACATCATATAAATGGGATCAATTCTTTTTATCCCATGTATAATCCCACATCTATAAGAATAAAATACAGATTTTCCCCTCCTAACCTCACAGGAATGTTTCCCTGTTTACTTCTTCGAGTTCGAGGCTGTAGAAGCTGCTGCTTTCATTTCGAGTAAAGCATCCTCAAAGCACTTGGCCAGAAAATCAGGGTCGGGGTTGACGTCCTTGGCCACCAGAAATTGCATGTCCGCCCTCCCCGCATAGCTCACCATGTGCATCGTGAGTGCCTGCATGCATCGCCTCTCAAACACCCCACATCAGTCCTGATAAAGATTTCATTCTAGATACCGCAGAAAAAGAAGGAAAAGAGAAAAACGATGAGGCGCGAGTATTTTGGAGCCTTACGTGGGGTAAACTCGAGACGTTCACCCTTATGTACGTGATGGGGTTCCCCCCAAACGTGATCTCCTCTTGCGGCCCAAACACGTTTGAGATGCTGAACGTGGTGTTGCAGCAGATCCTGTAGTAGAGCAGGCTTGCGACCTGCATCAGCAAAAACAGAGACAGATTGCGCATTTGTCAGCTTATTGTCGTTCTGTTTTTCGAATTGTAGAAGCACAAACTGATCCTTACGTGTGCTCCTAGATAAGTCATGGCCATATCCACGATTTTGTAGGAGAAGTGAGCCTCCAGGGATTTCTTCTTCCGGTCCACCATCGACTTAGCTTTTCTCAGGTATTCGAGAGGGTCGCCACAGCTTCTGCTGTAGTGAACGGGGAGGGGCATAATCCCGAACTTGTTGCCCCACCTCAGTCCCGGGTTGCCTTCCATCAAATTGGATAGTTCCTGGTTAATACCACATCACACTTGATTCGGTCAACTTCAGTTAAAAGGCGAAAAAGGAAGTGAGATCATGAAAGAAAAGAGAAGTGAGGAACAGCAGCGAGACCCGCCTGCAACCCCTGTTGTTCTCGCAAGTTCACAATCGCCACTCCCGTTATTCGAGTCCCTTCCCGCACGGCTGACAAAGGCAAATGAGCATTTTTAGTCGTCTGAGATTCGTCATCTTTGAATCGACAAAAATCAGAGTGTATGTGCGGAAATGCTATTCGTTTTTTACCATTGGGAGACTGGTGGTCCATGTATTTGAACAAGCCGAATGATATGATCCCGAAGAGAACATCGTTAATGGTCTGCATTTGGAGCAGTGAATGAGATTCATCATCATTTGGTATTAGCATGGAATATTCATCATCTGGAAGTTGACTTCAACAAAATGCATTGGTAGTCATGAAATACAAGAAATACAAGAAAAGCATGTAGTATTCTTCCTCTAAAGATAAATGACCTATGAATGGAGTACTGGTCGCGCTCGATAGAGTCGTGCAAACCCCTGGTAAGCACTTGTCAAGATCAGTCGACCCCGGCAGTCATTCGAGCGAACCCAACCAGCCCCTGAAATCGGCAACAGCGCCTGTTGGGGATCTGCGTTTTCTGTTGCTCTTTCTTTATAAGCTTCAACTTTTCTTATTTTTTGCATTTTAAATGGGGTTAATACCACGAAAAACCTTAAACTTGTACACCTATAAAAAAATTTACTACAAATTAATAAAATCTCAAACTAATACGCCCATGACAAATTTATTTTTATTAGTTTCCGTTAAATTTTACTATCAAATTTCTAAGTTGAATGATAAGTGACAGGTTGATGAATATACTAGTTTTTTATTTTATCCTCGGTTTGTCACGAGTATACTGATTTGTGATTTTTTCTTGATATTAATATAATTTAATGAAAACTAACAGAGAGTAAATTTATCACAAATGTGTCAATTTATGGGTTTTGGTGGTTAAAAAATTACTTAGGAGTAATTTTTCATAGTTTAAAGTTTTAATTTTTTAGTAAATTTAATTAGTTATACCGTTTAGAGTTTTTCGTAATAGTAACCCTTTTAAATATGGTTGTTTTTATGTTACTAAAAAAATTATAAATACGCAATGGCTCCATTACATCATCATTCAACTGCTTGTCATACCTTTTTTTTTTTAAATGAAAAGTTTAATTTGAACAAAAATATTAATGGGGATCGCATTGGAAAAAATATTGTGTATAAAGTGAAGATTGAACAAATTAGGAAAGTATTGAATCAGCGGTGCTATTTTTCTTTTTGGGTGATAAACACATGGAGCTTACCGCATTAGCGACTGCTGATTTGACCACCTTCATATCCTCCAGCGAAAACCTCGCCGTGGCCAGCTTCCTCGGCCAGAGTTCCACCCCTGCGCCACCACTCAGCGGCGTCGTCCGATCGCTCACCCACATGATCCTCAGCACAAGCTCCACTACGAAAACCACCGTGAACCACACCACCTCCAACACCCTCACTACTGCCTTCCACCACTCGCCGCCACCGTCGCTCCTCCTCCTCCTCGTTGATGATGGAGGACCGATCGTCGGTACCGCCTCAGGGTCGTCCACCCGCCGGGACCCTCCCAGGAACGACGAAATCAGTGAGATCCCGTCACCAAGTGCATGGTGAATCCGTAACACCATGCACTGGTGGGCCATCAAGAGGTGAACGTCCCATAGGGGCTTGTCGTTGCCCATGAGCCCCGGCAAGTCGGTGGACAGGTTGGCGAGGTACTCGTTGACCGCCGCCTCGTCAGAGAGGCCTTCGGCGATGGGGCCGTGGACCAGGATGACATGGCGGTCAATGTCCACGCGGGTCCTCCTCCAGTGCTCTCGGCCTGCGGAGTCCCGTACCAAGAGGCTGCAGAACCTGGGGTGCATAAACATGGGGCAATTCTGGATCGCCAACTTGAGGGCGTCCACATCGAGGGGTTGCCTCATGCCAAAGGCGCAGTAGATCACCTGGTTCATCTCCTTCTGGAGGAACAGGCGCCCTATCGGTGTCAGGGGCTCGTCGGAGCCGTTCTCCAGGGACCCCATGCCTGCGTGAAGATCGAAAATGAGGGAATTTTCAGTACGGATGGAATGGCGGGAGAATCACAACAGTGCCGGAACGTACGAAGTCAGTACCTCTTGAATGGATAAAAACACGAATCAGAATCTAAAGGAGTAGTCTAAAAATCGAAGCTCTTGTTTGCATGGCGGGGAAGGGGGAGGAGTGCGAGAGTGTCCGATTTATAATTTTCAGGCGAGATTGCGCGAGGCTCTGGCATATATGGATCTTAGCCTGTGCAAGCATCTTTTCGCCAAACATTTCTTAATTCGATGGTTCTTAAAAACGACAGCTAAAAGAGGCTCTAACACTTGCATGAAAAGGTCGATTACATTGTCGGCGTGCGAAGAAGTCAGTTTCATGAACCTTTTGCGGGGTAATCAAAGACCAAACCATTCGAAAGTCAACTTGTTTCGTATCTCTTATGTCATTCTCTTTGCATCTCGAATTTTGTATCCAATGGACCTCCTGGATATCAGCAATCTTTCGTGTTCCTACTTTAGTTAGGCATATTTACACGCTATAAGATGAACGGTACCGCATGCTTGATTGTAAATAGTCCAAATGAAGATCGGACCACCTTGTCCTTTCGTCCCTTAGGATTTTCTTTTGCTTTCAAGACTCAAATTTGCATTGAATGCATGGGACATTAGGTAACAACTAACTTCTCAAATTAATAAAATCGAGCCAACCCAAACTCACCATAGCCATCATTAAAGCTGCATTTTGCCATTTCAAGTTTCAGTCAAAATAGGACCAGATAAACTATGATATAAAATATTTTGCTATATCTTATCCACTATTTGATTAATAGCAATAATAAAATTAGATACTTTCTTATTGTATTATATCCATTATTTGGTGCAAACCTGAAAATACACAAGTGGAGATGGTAAGAATCTTTCACGGTTCAAAGCTAAAAAAACACAAATGTGCATACAAAGATAACTTCCATCAATTATCGTGATTATTGTACTATCTAAATCTTAAATCGTTAATGAGCTTTATCAATCAATCCATGATTATTGCACTATCTAAATATGAAATAGCAAAAGAGCTCATTGCAACATTCTAGATCCACACATTCAACTATAACAAGAAATGAACAAACTCTAGTAACATCAATGCGGTAGATCTGCTAGAGAATGCCAAATCTAGTAAGGAAGCAAATATGATCATTCAACTTCGCAACACTCAAAAGTATAGTGCTTCGACTCTCTCGCTACTTTTGTGCACCTTTAACTTGAACCATAGAGTTATGGAGTAGAATGAGTTGCTGCTTTCGTTGACTTTTGGCGTAAACCAGAGAGTTATTGAGGAAAATGAGCTTCAACTCTCTCGTCGTCCTCATGAAGTTTTAACGTGATCCAAAAAACTATGAAGGAATCGTGAAGTTTTAACAAAATTGAGAGATACGGAAGAGAAGGAGACGAAGAGCGTAGTTTTTCTTTTTTAATTAATCTCGTTGCCCCTTTCTTTCATCAAAATTGGATCATCGACAAAATATCTCTCATCAAAATTCATCTTTGATTTTTATGGAATTTAATCAACAATATGATGACATAAGAAGCTTTGCCATAATTTAATTGACAACAAAGTGTGGTGACAAAGATACAACATTGGAATTTAATCAATGACAAAGATCTGTAAACTACAATTAAAGTATAAAAATTGAAAGATATCTACATAGCGGAAAAGATAAGTTGCATAATAGTAAAAATAAAGATAAATTTGCAAGAACATTGAGTTCTTTAATTGATTGATCAAGATTTACAAAGAATGGGAGGGGGGAATTGTCCAAAAAGCCTTACACCTATTGTACAGTAGCCAATTCAATCATAAATCTTTCAATTATGTTAATTTAGCATTAAACTTATTGTAAAATAGTCAATTCAGTCTGAAACCTTTTAATTGTATCAATTTAGTCCCAACATTTTGACAATTTACTAATTTAATCCTAAGCTTCTTACAAATAACAGTTCTTCTAGCCAATTTGACCGTGAATCACCGACATGGCGATCTAGTCAATGTTAGTCTTACTATGTGGTGCAGCTGGCACTAGCATGAATGATTTGTAAATTTAAAAAAAAAATATATCAATTTTTATTATTTTTATTATTTTTTTCATTTCTTTTCTTGGTTTTCCTATCTAAAAAAAAATCAAAAATTGTCCATGTTAGCCCAGGCTGCGCCATGTAGGATGTTCAACGTTCACTAGATCACTACATTAATAATTTTTGGCTAAAATTAGTCAAGAAGACAACATCGGCAATGCATTAAAAGGTTTAGGAGTAAATTAGTAAATTGTTGAAGGGTTTTGGACTAAATTGACATAATTGAAAATTTTAAAACTGAATTGGCAAATTATTAAGAGGTTTTTGGACTAAATTAGCACAATTAAAAGGTTTAAGGCTAAAGCCAATGTACAATAAATTTATGACTTTCTAAACAATTTTTCCAAGAATATGGTGTGGCTATTTATAACCCATATATTTATGACCCATAGTCAACGGTTACAATTTTGGAATTGAATAAAATAAATAACAACGGTTACAATAAGTTGTGCTATTCACTACCCCTTATCGTCTACAACACTTATCCACATGAAGTTATAAATTCCCTAAATTTTTTACAACAAAACATGACTGCAGGGTGATATGACGTTGAGATGTCCCGCGTGTCGAGATGCCCCGGGAGTGTTTGAGAGATGAGGTAAATAAGATGAGGCATGCTCAATAATATACATATATGCATGTTGATAAAGATCCAAGTGATATTGATGCATCAAAAAATTATATGTCATACGTGTGCATTGAGTAGGTAATAACCATGCATTCGTGTGAGATACTTATAAAGAAGGTATGGTGTATGCTTATGTCTTGATTATGTTGCTCCGATTGTTTGTGAGTGTTATGCTAGGGTGGGTGCGAAATTGAACTCCTATTTTAAATTTAGAGATTTCACTTGCTAGGCTTCGAGATCATTCCTTTATCTTTTAGACATGTAGAAGTGCCACCCCCACCACCGCTTTTGGAGCCCTTGTAGACATTGAGTATGATTATGAGGAGGTTGTATTGCCTAATATAGTTTTTACGTATACCAAGTGTACTACTACGATGTGGGTCAACATAAGACTTGCTAAATGGGTTCCTCATCAGTATGCGTGTGTGGGCCAGCTAATTCTTGGGCCAGAACTTTTTCAAAATGAGGATGGGCCAATATGGTTTGGGCTCGGTTTGTGTTTTAAAAAGAAAAAAAGAATCTCAGGTTGGGCCCATGTTGTAGGCTCGTCCATGCCTTGGGTGGACAACTTGGGTCAGTCCCGACTCCGGGACTCGGGAATCTGACCCGGGTCGCTTTTTATACTATATTATAATAATAAAACAATAATTTAATCAAAAAATCAAAAAAATAAATTATTTTCAGAAATCAAAAAAGAAATCGAAAAATCTCATAATTTTCCAAAAAAATAAGAAAAAGCCAAAAAAATGATTTTAAAAAGGATCAAAAAATTTTTAAAATGCTTTTTAGGTCCAAAAATAGAAAACGACCAAAAAAATATGTTTTTCCTCCACAAATGCATAGAAAATCCCTTGGAAATCCAAAAGCCTTAGGGTTTAAACAAGATTAGGTACCGAAAGGGCATTAGTGATTAACTAATGTAATCAAATCCCTGATCTTAATTTCTCTAGTTGCACGGGAGCTAATATTCCTCACAATATTTTGTTTGGGTTTCTAATCGACCCATCCCAAATTGATTAGTGGCGACTCATTTTCAAAATTAATTTATAGGTTTAAAATTGGAACCATAAGTCGTGAATTGGTAGGCTTGGAAGAGCCCGGACTAAGCCTAATAGACCTAGCCGAGCCATTAGCCTCCGCAGGCGCCCGTCCTTAATCGAGCACCAAAAAAGAGGTTGCGACAAACCCTTTCAAATGACTTATTGTATCTTCTTATTGACCTCGAGAACATATTCAATTAAATCACAATTTTCCAATCGATAATCAGTCAACTCAGTTATTATCCTTGAAAGCCTCATCTTTTGACTTTCTGACTGTGCGTGAATAGGTGTACGTTTACGAAGGGGAGGCATTGTTCCTACAACAAATGACAAATATGGATTACTTATAATCCATAGAGACTTAATTGAAAAAGAAACAAATTCTTCATGTGTGTGTGTGTTTGGGGGGGGTTAACGGGTCAACGGTCAACGGTCAAGAAGTCAATGGTCAACAAAGACCGGGTTGGGTCGAGTCAAACTAACCGACCTGGCTAGGTGACGTCATTGTGACGTCACCAGCACGTGCCCTGCGCGTGCATGGGCACTGCTGATTGACGTCACGATGACGTCAACTAGCATGTGTGGTGCACACGCGGGCGGTTACCCCGCACTTGGGTCGCATTCGCGACAAGGCTGTTTCTTTTGGCAGCGCATCCGGCGGCAAGCCACTCGTTATTTTCTCATCTCAACGAGAACTACAACCCTGCACTATCAAAAACGAGTTTTGATTTACGGAAAATCAAAAAGGGGGTGAACAAGATACGGGGTGTCGAGATTTCCATCCCCGAGCGTCCGACAAAGACACCGTTTCTCGAAATTTCGACCAAAAGCAATTTATAAACATCAAAAGTAATTGGGAAACATGAACAGCATTGCTCTGATACCAATGTTGGGAAACAAATTCCTTAAAAAATCAATCCAATACTCAAACGATTGAATATCGAAAAATGAAAGCAGAAAAAGTGCCCAGGAAACATGTTCCACTAATCGAAGGCATATCACGGAGTTGAACATATCTTGTTTGCCACATATTAAGTACAATTTTTTTTTTATTTTAGGAATCCTTCGAAGCCCTAGGTTCCATTCATCGAGAGGAGTTTACTACTTCAAGGGGGAAAGTGGAGAAAATGTATTTCTCTCTCTGAAAACGCAACTATACAGATATCCCCCTTTTTACTTTTTTATGTATTACAGTAACTGCATTCTTTTATGGGCCCTTCACTTACGGGTTGGGTCTTGGCCCAACATGGGCAGACGGGCTTAAGTTGGCCCATCAAATATAAAAACCCATCACTAGCCGTTAAAAAGGAGAGAGGCGAGAGAGAGGGGAGATTCTCTAGCAAGAGTCCAAGGGGAGAGAGACCGAGAAGGGGAGAGATCTGAAAGGAGAAAGCAATCAAGAGAGGGAGAGCCCGGAAAAAAGGAGTCCTCCGACCGTCTGGCCACGCCCAAAGCTCGCTCGACGGCTCCCAAACGCACCCTCAAGCCTATTGTCCTTGTTTTCCCCAAGTTGCATTCGAGGTAAGCCTTGAGCTTGAGTCTTGCACATCACAGCTCCAAGGATTCTAGCTTGGAGGAATGCAAGGCGACTAGACCTAGTCCGATCTATAGAGCTCGCCTCTCATTCCTCGCCCCTGAGCCGAATAGGGGACACCACTGACAGCCCTCACCGTCCCCCGTTTCTACACCTGGCTTCTGGTTTGTTGAACCAAATCTTGATAAAAACTCTTTTTGATGATTGATGTTGTCAATGACTTCCTTAGCGTGTTACCGTCTCTCTTTAATTTGTCAATTGTTTTGTTCATTGTTGACCAAATTCTACTATTATTTAAGTCTAATGCTTGTGTTGACACCTAAATTTTGGTGACCCTTTTAATTAAAAAAAATTAGGGATTAATTTTAACCCTTAAAAATATTAGTTAATTAATTAATTGCATAACATATAGCTTTAGGTGCATTTATTTTAATTTGCATTTATATTGGGCCGGTGACAAATGGGTTCAAATTAATGGTTCAGAATGTTAATTTGGTGAATTGGACTAAGCCCGAAGGGAGTAAATCGGCTCAAGCCCGTATCCTCGGAAAGATTTTACGGATTGATTTGTGCGAGATTTCAAATTTTAGAATAATCCTCTTACAATCCTAAATCGTATAAAAAGTAAATATTGCATTTGGAAAAAGAAATTTTCGTGGATACGGATTTGGAAAAATTAAAACCCTAATCATGGCCTATAAATAGATTAAATGCATAGGGTTTGAGGAGGAGGCCACACATATTGAATACACGGCCACATTAAGAGATACGGAGAGTGTGTGAGAGGGAGAATTTTTCTATCATCCGTAGGGAGCTTCTGACTAAAAGAGGAGAAATAAGAGAGAGGAAGCGTTTCTTCCTCAAGTGCCTCCTCAGCCGAATTGAGCCTGACGTTGCTGCTTCCTCTTGGTCTCACGACCTGCGTTTCTATTCTCTCTATTTCACAGGTTATTTCCGGATTTTCTAGCAAGTTGTCTACGCTGGAAGCGTCGACAAAGTTGTTGTCTCCTGCACCACAGGACAACCCGCTGGTTTGTCCGAGTTGCGGACTATGGCAAGAATTCAACAAGCCGAGCACTGCCCAGATCACAAGCCATGCACCGCCATGCCGAGTGTCGCAGTGATCCAGGAGTCCCACCAACGAACGCCCAGCGATTCTAGACGAGCTCCTGCAATTCCAGAGAGCGTTCAAGCATCCCTACGACATCTCTAGTCCACGGATGTGTTCTCGAGCTGAATCTTTTTTCTGCAGGTCATTCACCATATTCAGAACAGCCTTGTGGGGAGATTACCCCCCGGAGCTGCAATCAATAAGTCCCATCCGTGCTTGCACGCTATCATCAAGCCTCTTTGTTTGGTCGTGCCAAATTCTTAGTCCTCGTTGGCCACGTCTATAGCCATTACTCAATGTGTTCATGAGCATCCCACGGTGACCATCCCCACTCCTGCCGTCCGACAAGTCCAAATTTGGAAACACATCCGAGTGATATCAAGAGCTAGCTAAGAATTTTGGTCAATTTGGTTCCCATATATTCTGTTGCCATTCCTTGAAATATTCTAATGTTGGTTGAACTCCCTGATATAGAAAACGATAGCCACGATTGGGAGGAGATGTAAAAAAGGAAAAAGTTTCTTGCTTCTTTTTCTCTTTGTAGGTCAACGGAAGATCAATACAAGGGAACTCAGCGAAACCAGAATCTCCAGCAATTCCAGGCCGGTGAGCAATTTCCAAGGGGCAAGCACTGCTCAGCGGGACCCAGATTTCCCACTGAATTTCATCCGAATCCAGCGAGCACAAGACAACCGGCAAAGTCCTCAGCCGGTCTCCGAGCACTACCACCGTTCCTGCTCCTGTAACCTGGCTTCAACAAGTCCGACGTCACTTCTAGCAAAGCTCGGGTGTCCTGCACTCAAGCGCTATCGATATTCCGACTCGATTGCTCCGCCATCATCCGTTTTGTCCACGCTGGCCAATAACGGCAACCCCGAGCCATATCAATCGCCTTGCTGTGCTTGCTGAATTTCTTTTGTAGGTTTTTCCAAACGCTCCAGTTCAATCCATCGGGGAAGTCTCGTGTGTTCTTGCGGTCGTCGCAGCTCCTCACCACCGTGACCATCTCGCTCACGACCTATTGCTGGTGTCTCCTCAAGCTCATTGTTGTTGCCTCTCGTGAGTTATCAAGTCCATCTTTAAAGGAAGTTTAGATAAAACTTTCGCTAAAGGAAGGCACGCCACTTTGGAGATTTTCTCTCAGAGGGAGGCCAATTTCTTTGAGGTCAATGGAGACTTTCTCTCTCGATACCCACTCTTTCATCGAGAACGCTTTGTTGATTTCAACAACAAATTTTGGTGGCCAGCAAGTGTCCAAGTTGCTACACCTCCCTTGTTCCTCCATTGATCCATCATCCAAGGATCGTGGTTCGCGACTTGCCCTATTTGGAAGCTAATATTCGGATTAGGTAAAAATCTTATCTAATTAAATTTCCGAATATTCAGTTTTCTTATTTGAAATTTCGATACATATGATCGAAATTCCCGATATGCTATCATATCCGTAATCTGAAGTGCCCTTATGAATTAGGAAATTTTCCTAATTTCGCAACGTGCATATGATTGACAGTCCCATTTCACGCTCGAAATACGACTCGCAATCGCACGGAAAAATCGCCAATCCGATCTCACGCTCGAGATACGATTCGCGATTTTATTTGAAATTGGCCAATCCAATCTCATGCGCGATATACGATTCGTCAATTTATTTCCAAAATGGACATGGATGATATCTTGCTTGATTTGTTGCCGTGTTGGTCTTGATGTCTTATTTTGATTGCTCCGGTAAAAGAAAGGAAAAATCCAAAAAAAATCTGACTTAGATTAGGTTTGTTTAGAATATTCATCGTTTTAGGGTTATCCTGCATGTTTAGAATAGGATATTTATTTATTTCGAATTTTTGAAAAAACGAAAAAAAAAAAAAATGCATTCATTTAGGGTGTTAGTTTTAAATTTGAATTACACGTTTAATTATTTGGAAATTTCGAATTTCATAAAAAAAATTAGAATCAGGACATTCTTTGCACGTCATTGCATAGATCGCATGCTTACTAGGAAAATAAAAATCATGTGCACGTCATATAGAATTAGGCTCATACAATGCACGTCATTTAGTGATTTTTGTTAGGTTCATTTAATTAGAAATTGTCAATCATTAGATTAATTTAGATTGCATATTTAAGTGTTGCATTTTTTTAATTTCGAATCTCATGGAAAATACAAAAAATTATTTAGAATAAATCCATCTCATGCTTAGGATAGGCTACATGCTTATTTATGTCATATTGCTTAGGTCATATAGCTAAGTTATGTTGCCATGTCATATCATTTTATGTTAAATAGTGGCATACATTGCATAAAGCATGATTCTCATTAATTAAGTGAAAACAAGAAGAGAAATTGCATGTTAATTAGAAATCATATTTAGGACTGCTTATGTGAATTCTAAACTAACAACGCAGATACTTTCGTTGCTACGAGGAAAGTCCTGCATTTTTTATTATTTGTTTTCTTGGGTCTTAAATTGGTGGATTGCGCACCCGCATGATCGCCTCACATGTTAGGGAAATAGCCTAAAATTAATTCAAGCTACTTGCCAAACATTTTTCAAAATAAAAAAAAAGGTATTGAAAGGGCGTTAGAGAAATCTAGCGTAACCAAGTCCCCGTACCCATAATCTCTAGTTCGTAGGAGTAAAATAATTCTCCCATTATTTTACTTGGGTTTCTAATCGACCCATCAAAATAAATTAGTGGCGACTCCTAATTGAAATATCATTTGCATGTTAAGAACTTGAACCTAAGTCGCGAATTGGTATGGGCTTGAGAGAGCCCGAGTTAAGTCTAGGCTTAACAATCCATTAGCCAAACCCAAGGTGGTTCACACCCGAAAATATTGGTCGCGACAGCTTATGCGAAAATTAACCAAAAAGTTGGTCAGTTTTTGGTGTCCACACCTCCTTCGAGAATTAGAAAACTTATTTTCAAGTTTGAATTTGTAAATTGTAAATTCGGGGTCTTCTACTTGATTATCATTTACTTTTTTATTATAATTTGTCACTTTTTGAATTTTTTTCTATTCTATTTATTTTTTAATCCCTTCCATCGTTACTTAATAAAAATTTATTAGCTAATAAATTGTACTAATATATCCAAGATATGTAATAAATATAAATACAATTATATACATACAAATCCAATTCTCTTTTGATATGTCCCTAAAAATTATGATTTGGATGAATTCTTCCCCAGCTAACGAAGAGATCTCAGTTGAATTTCACATTTGAAATTGAGAATAATTTTATAAAGAAATAGCCCACTTGTTTCTTGAGAAAAGATGGGAAATATGTTCAATATCGTTTCATTAAATAGTTGGCTCAACTACTTATTGTTTGAAGAAACCCCCAACTTCAATTGGTACCTTTTCATGAAAAGCAAATAACGAATCTAATTTTTAACTAAGATTTTGAAAACCTATTGCAAATCGAAACAAATGAAAACAATAATTTTTAGTTATTTTGAATTTTCTGTTTTATATTAGAAATCAAATATTCTCTTGCTTCTTTAAGTTCTCTCCATCTTTCCTTCTTTTACTTTCCTCTTCAACTTTCATCATCTTGCCTTCACTTCTTCACTCTAGAAGAACACCCAAAATCACTCTCCAATAATTTGAAACATTTGTATTCACTTCTCAATCTGTAATCATCCCCTAATCACTTGTACCACTTTATTTATAAGTATTATTTACCTCTTAATGAAATTTTTTTTTTTTTTTTTTTTTTACCTCTTAATGAAATTACAAACCAAAGTTTGGTTGGCATAATTATTCTATAATTTAAGTTCTATTATTTTATTTACATATAAGTGAGATCTCCAGTTTAGTGCAGACTACTGCCCCTGCAGAGGCAACTCACATTTAACTTTTCCCTTAGTTTGTTTATCAATAGGATCTCTGCTCGAGTGGAGATTACTGCCCTTGCGTGAGGTCACCATGTAAATTTAATTATTTTTCACCATACCCTTTTGAGTGCGGACTATCGCCCATGTGAATGTTTCATTTTATTTGTTTATACAAAACACGTAAATTTAACCGATGAAGTTCACTGATTACATTAATTATATTTCAGATATAGAAGTCATCGAACTCTTTCACTTTTATTTTAAAATTAATAAACATAGACAATTAAATTAGCAAATAATTACCACTCAATTTTCTAAAAGATGTATTAAAAATCTTCTTTGCTAACTTCTTTTCTTTATATAGATCCTCAAACCTTGAGGGTTATGTGGCGTTAAATCTAGGGGGAAATATTGATTAACTGAATACATTCTTTTTAATAGATTTGTCGAGTTTGACTCAAACTTATCTTAAGTGAGGTTTGTTTAATCAATAGTGGTCTGGCAATAAACCTCCGTTGGTGTGGTGAGACCGTTGGTCAGCTCTAGTTGAAAACCTACGTAGTGTAAAACAAACTTGTTAAAATGAATTTATTAAAAAAATCAACTTCTTTCTCTAGTTTTATATCAAGAATATCTTCAAATCAAGGTCTTATACATAGAAAAGATATAAACATAGAAAATGGGAAGATTCCTAAAGTCCAACTTGATTAAATATTTCAACAATCAAATTATAAGCTTTTGAAAAAATTGGATTACGTAATCATAATTGAAAAAAGAGATATGCCTCTTTCAAGACCTTGTGAAACGATTGCACTTTCAAACCAAGATTCCCTTAATAAACACATGCAAAAATATAATTGGTCCAAGTGGGTATTAAACCCCTTACTAAGGAAGATTTAAATATTTTTATTCTTCTAGTCTTAAGATTCAAGACTATTAAACGTCGAAGAATCCATCTTAGGAACCGTAGAAACAAGCCTTTATAATGGCCCAATTCATTTTAATTGTTTAGCCTAATTTTTCAGTATCACTCAAAAATCAAAATATTATCAAATCTTTAACTCTCAAACTCAAAACGCATAATTAGAAGATAGCAGAATGATTTATTCCCTTAGCCCTTGTCCATGGAATCCATTACAAAGCTATGCTTTTTGCATTTGGAATCAAAACTTTCAAACATAGTCCAAAAGGAGAAATCCTCCTACTTCAAGCTAACAGCACTAGAACTAATAAAATCATTACCAGGTCAATAAATTAGAGTGACATAGTTTTACCAAAATGATGGGAACTAGACAACCAAGTTACCCAAATAGTTGTTCACGATAATGAACCCACGAATATTATACAACATCCAGAAGGAAAGCTTGAGAGCACTCGAAAGATCAAGAGAAAGCTTGAACTTAGGTAGTCTGAAGGCCTTGCTTTTTTCTTTTCCTTGTTTTCCTTTTATAATGTCTTTCGGTCACTTTTGTCTAGAGTGAACAATAAAAGAAATTTTACACCTTGGCTTTTTTTGGTGATCCTCTGGTGATTTTATGCACGCACTTGTCTTCTTTTGGAGATTTCCTTGTGATTTTGTGCAAGTTCTTTCATTTGTCTCCATCCTCATCTAACAAGTCAATTTCGTAGCAACCATTCTCATTAGTGTTGCCATTGTGATGGGATTCACTGAAAGAACCTATGGATTTGATTTCTGACCTAATTTTTTGCAATGTAACAAGATATTGATCAAGTGATTGAATTGACAAATCATGGTCTTTCAACAATTCGATCCCCTTTGGCATTCTCTCTCTCGTTGGTAGAGCTTTCCTCTCCCGCTTCCATGGGAGCTCATCCCCAAATCCCACTGTTCTGGTCTCTTCGGCAGCCTGTAGTCTGATGAAAACCCTCCCTCCCGATCTCATGGGAGACCCCCAAACCAAACCCCAAACCATCGACCCCATTACCACCCATCTCTTCCCCGATACCACCTCTTCCACCACAAAACCCTAAATACCCGAACCTTCAGATTGCCACTGATTGCGAGTTTCTTCCCCAATCACCATGGACGACAATCTCGCACAACCAGCCCCCATCCAGATTACATACCATTCTCACCCCATCCTTGCCCCCAACAACCACATTGAATCTGTACCCCATACCTAATATCAGCGGAGCTCCCTTCAATCACCCAACCCCCAAAGCTACATCCATCAACCGAGAGCAAGAAAGTATATTCTGGAGCTGGAATGGAGGACCCGAAGGAGAATCAACGCCATCTTGATGCCCTGTGCAAAAGTTTAGGCCATTTATGGTCAGAAAATGATGTGGTGGAAGTACAACAGGAAATCCCTCTCAATAAACGAATTGAATGCAATCACACACTTTTCGGTAAGCTCTATTCAAAACCCCATGTTAATTTTCCAACATTTTGGACTACTATGAAGAAGGCGTGGAAAGCAGAGAAAGTAGTGTGCTCCCAGAAAGAACCGGGACTCTTTTCCTTTGTTTTTGATTTAGAGGAAGAAAAGGAAAGAGTTTTGAAATCAGGACCGTGGTCCTTTGCTAGCAACCTCCTAGTATTAAAGCAATGTGAACCAGAAATTCCCGAACACTGTTATGATTACTCGAGATATGACTTCTGGATCCATCTTATTGGTCTTCGCCCGGGGTGGCTCATAGAAGAAGTATTTGCTGATGTAGCTGCTAAAGTGGGTGTAGTCAAAGAAATTCAACTGGAGGCAAGAGGAAATAGCCCTTACAAAACTGGTAAAGTTAAAGTGGAGATGGAGCTTTCAGCCCCTCTCAAATCAGGGGCGGTAGTAAAAATCGGAAACAAAAATCTATGGGTGGAGTTCAAGTATAAACGTCTTCCTCACTTTTGCTACTCGTGCGGTCGAATTGGTCACTACGCATCTTATTGCGAGGATATACCATATGAAACAACTAATTGGGCAGCTAACAAGGTGGGTAAGTATGGTCCTTGGCTCAAAGCAGAAGTTCGAGATCATAGCCCACACTGGGCAGCATTTTATGGCAAAACAGATCCAAATCAGGAAGAAGAAGAATCAGTCCCTGAAACTCCCTTAATGGCAGTTAACATGGAAGTGGTTGCCCCTACTAAACCCGAGACAAGCATCAACCAGCGAAATAAGAAAAGAGTCGATAGTCCTTCTTCAAAGGAGGGCAGAGAGGGTGGAAAGAAACCTGCAGCAGCTACAGAGGGGAATGTAACTCAGAGATTGTACCTTGAAGGCCCTCAAGTTGCAGGATCTGAGCAAATAGGGGGTGATGGCAAGAAAAACCAGAAACACCAACAAGCCAAAAAACAGAAAAGAGCATAATCTACTAGCTCTTACCTCCTTGATGATTTGGAGCTGTTAGAGACCCCTGTTCAGCTGGTCAAAGAAGGGAAGGATTGGGCTTTGGTGGCTAGCCCTAATAAGCCACCAAAAACACCATGAGGATTATAAGTTGGAACTGTCAGGGGCTAGGCAATCCCTTGACGGTTCAAGAACTTAGAGCCTTAAAGTCTCAAGAATGGCCCAACATGGTCTTTCTGATGGAGACCAAAAACAAAGTTACGATGGTAGATAAAATCAGAAGAAAACTCAACTTTCAGCATATGTTTATAGAGCCACCTATTGGTATTGCCGGAGGATTGGTGCTGATGTGGAATGATGAGGCGGATGTTACAATAAACTCTAGTTCAGAGGAGTATATGGATGTAGAATGCAGGGATCCTTCTAGTGGCAATAGGATGAGAATCACATTCATACATGCATCTACCAACTTCACGGAGAGGCTGCATTTATGGCAACAGATTCGGGAATTACACCCTATTAATCAAATTTCGTGGCTTTGTATGGGGGACTTTAATGAAGTCCTATACACCTAAGAGAAGGTAGGGAAGAGGGAAGCTGACCAACACTGGATTGCTGCTTTCCGGGAAATGATAAATGATTGTTCCTTAATGGATATTGATACAAAAGGCTGTGCATATACTTGGGCAAACAATCGAATCGGGGAAAATTTAGTGAAAAAGAGGTTGGATAGAGTCTTATGCACAATGGAATGGATAACTTCTTTCCCTAATGCTGAAGTGGTGGCCCTCCCAGCAGTTGGTTCAGATCATAGCCCATTAGTATTATCCCTACATCCTGCTAGAGAAAGAAGGAGAAAGGAATTTAAGTTTGAAGCCTACTGGATGGAGGAGAAAGAGTGTGGGGAAATTATAAAAAGCTGTTAGGGAGATGATAGGCACCAGTAGACCAATTTGTCTCAGAAATTACAGAAGGTGACACGGAATTGACAAGATGGAGCAAATCTAAGTTCTCTAATGCAGCTGTCCAAATTAGAGATCTCAAAACACAACTTATTGCTCTTACAAATGGGGACTCCGAATGTTCAAGCCAAATGGCATGTCGAGAGATAAAAGAGAAAATTGAGAGGCTTTGGCGTAGGGAGGAAATGTATTGGGGTATGAGATCACGCATCAACTGAATGAGGTGGGGAGATAGGAACTCAAAATACTTCCACGCTACTACACTTCAGAGAAGACAAAGAAATAGAATTTATATGCTGCGCATCAATGAAGACACTTGGCGCCGAGACCACCACATGCTGAAACACCACATAATGGACTTCTACTACTCACTATATGCATCCGAGGGTCAAAGAAACTTTCAGCCTATTCTGGACATGTGCCCAACAATTATAAACACACAAATGAATGAGTATCTCATGGCCCCTATATCGATGGAAGAGGTTAAAGAGGCAATTTTTCAGCTTGGCGCACAGAAAGCTCTTGGCCCAGATGGGATGAATGGCCAATTTTATCAACATTACTGGGAGGATATTAAAATGGATGTGCTGCATATGGTCAGAAACTTTGTGGAATCAGGTGAGTTCGACCCTCAACTCAACAAAACTCACATAACCCTTATTCCCAAAGTTAAAACTGATATTGCTAGTACAAGTACCTAGAGGGGGGTAAATAGGTTTATAAAAGTTTTCTTGAAGATTGCACAATACTTAGACAGATGAAGGATTTGCAATAATTAAAAAATCAATCGTAAGACTGAGTAAGGGAAAGAGAATTGATCACGCGGTTTATAGTGGTTCGGTTTGATGCAAGCCTACGTCCACTCTTCTGCACTGACAGCCGATTGGCTAGATTCCACTATGAACAAAGAGATGTTACAGTGTTGATCTTCCTTGATTTCTCGATGTAGATGATCTACTACACTCGCTCAAGGTATCACCAAGTATAAACACTCTCTGTGTATACAATTTCGCTCGAACCGTATCGACTAACAATCAAGGTTTTCAGATTCTGGAATTTTCCTATCAATCACACACTTAAAACAACTAGAGTGTCTTCCTTTTATACTCATTTATGCCATCATAGCCATTGGCACTTACCAAAGGAATTCCTCCAATCTGCCCGTTGGACGGAATCAATTAAGAAGATCATCCGAGCTATTTAAGGAATCTGATGATAGCCCATCAATCCTATTCGCCCATACAATCAGGATCTTGGTTTCCAAGAATAGAACATTCCAAGAATGTTTCGTCGATCATTGGATCTTCAATTGATCTTAGATAGGAATCAAAGAATCCGAAATGATTATCCAACCAAGGGATCTTTTCAGAGGATAGGATCGAATCCTCAACCATATACTTCGGCTTTGGATTTCCTTCGTCACCGGATTAGAAAGATCGGTGAGAATAGTCATGAGTCTTGAGTCTTGAGTCTTGAGTTTACAAAGTCTTGAGACTTTAAACTGCCGATATCCGACTAGACTAATAGAAATGTTTTGTCGCCTTCAAAATATTCGGAAAGATTTCTCCAACAATCTCCCTTTTTGATGGTGACAAAACTTTCTTGTAGATTTGAACAACTTTGACCTGCAAAAACATTTCTCAAGCAATATGGCTAACTCATAAAGATTAATAAAACAACCAGACTCTGCATCCACAGAAAATTGGTTAGTCTTTCATGAGTAATACCATATAACAAAACTTGATATAAATGTAACCAGTCAAGCATCAAAATCCACATACAATTCAGTCAAATTTAAAATCACACCCAAGTTCAAGTTCTCAAGTCATACTCAAAAATAAACATAACCAACCACAAAAGTCAAAGTTTTTTAGAATTGTTTTGGTTCAAATTGGTTCTCCCCTTTTTGTCATCATTAAAAAGGGTGAGAAAGGAGTCATGTCTCGCTTAGGAATGCGCACGATCGGAAATCTCCCATTGACTTAATTAAGCCTTCTAGCCTCTTCAAATCCTCCCTTAGATGAGCTACCTCTTCTCCTTTGGCATTGGCTTGAAGTTGCGGAGCGAGGTCTTTCATCTTATCCTCCGAGGTCAAGATGCTTGTCCAAGATTCTTCATGGTTTGAATTTCACAGTCCGAGCATATATCTGACCACGCATTTCCAGAAGAATATCTATAATGCGATGAAAATCTGCAGAATTTTCCGTCTGTGTACTGGCATGAGCTTTCTCAGATGGATTAAATGGAGACGATGGCGCTTCTGTATAGTCTTGCAGATTTGGTGTCGAAGTATCACCTTCTTCGGTGCAATTGAGAAGCCTGAAATTCTTCCGGGTCTGCTGGAGATTGTCTTGGACCTTCACTATCGGCTGCATGAGGTGTAGACCTTTCTTGCTCGCCAACTCCCCGTCTCTAGGACATCCAAAGGGGAAGAGTGATGATCATGCTCTTGATTTCCCTTCTCTCCCATTCAGCGGCGAGACTTTTCTTTCTCTTCTTCAGCTTCTTTCTCCTTCTCTCTCTCGCTCTTCTTCTTCTCGCTCTTGGTTTGCTCTTCTTCTTCTCTCTCGTTTCTTCCGAAGATCGTCGGCCGAGACACGTAACGTCCGGTTCTTGTCAGTGCATGGATGGTAGGATCTTCATCCTCTTCATCTTCATCCTCCAGGATGAGAGTTCTTTTCTTCTTTTTCGATGGGGCACCAATGGCCTCCTTTCCTTTTCTCTTTGAAGCAGACTGAACTGGAGATTTCATTCTGAATTTTTCCATTGCCTTGGAAAGTTCTTGCAGACGCATCTTCGTTAACATTTTCAAACCTACCACCATCTTATCACACGGTTGAACACAAAGTGTTTGTGGCGGTTCAATATTCATGTGTCTGAAGATCTTGGTCACCAAACCAGGATAAGGCAATTGTCCTTTGTCTTTCGACATTGCTCTGTACATATGGAAGATAATAGTGTGCGGGAGAGAGAACTTTCGTCCTGAGTTGATCGCGTACATCAACTTTGCTTCAGAAAGAGACACAGAAGTCTTTGACGTAGACTTCGGTCTGAGACGGTTGATTACAATCTTATGAAGCACAATGTTGATGGCATTCATCCTGGAATAGGTAACTTTCTTCTCTGCGTTCCTATCTTTGACAAGTTCCAGAGTAGTACGAGTAGGTGAGACTTTGATTGGTAGATAACGTCCTCGTTCAACTCCAACTATGTTTGCCAATATATTCACATCTACCACGTAGACTTGGTCTCGTACACTAAATGAAATTCTATTCGCATCCAGAAAGCTAAGATTTGAATAGAAATAAGCGGTCAGATGAGCATACCCGTCAGTAGAATCAGAGCAAAAATTCTCAAGTTGAAACAAATTCAACTTTTCTCTTAAGTTTATGTTGATAGCGTCCGGGAAGTCAAAATCGACACTTCTAGGGTTTATCACCCCTCTTTTCAACAGCCCGAAATACACTTTTTCCCGATCCTTGGATTTGAACAAATCCATCCGATTTCCTTTCACCTTTGCTGCCACTCCCATTTTCGGTTGAAATTCAAGGAACATTCTGTCATCATCGTTCCCTTCAATTAAATTTTGTCCTGGCATACGAGGATCGCTTGGAATGTTTGCAAGTGCGTCCTCTGCTTTTCCTTTCGGGGCAATTCCCAAATCCTCCATTTTCCTCAGAAAAAGATACTCATTCCCATAATTTTTGTCCTTAAGGAAGTCATCTATATATTTCAATGGAGTACCGATGCTTTTCAACGCACGATAAAGTTTATAGATAAAGGAGGGTTTTGGACTCTTACCGGGTCGGCATCCTCGATTATCTCTTCTTCCGTAAGATGACTTTCACCTTGTGGGGGCAGGAGGCGTTGAATGACGTGGATGAGAGCGAATCGGACTTTGTCACGACTTGTTAAGTCTTCTTCCTCGGTGAGATCGAAGTGAGTCGGTCCCTTCTCCATTCTTTGTGGTCCCCTACTTGCGATTCTTGATGATTTCCTCGAAGAAGACATCTTTCTTTGTCGATTGGAAGATTCCTTCACTTGCTTTCCCAAGAAGAATGACTACTTTCTCGACGACGAACAAGCAGTAGAAACAGTATCGGGAGGAGAGTGCCTTTTAGGGTTTTGAAGATTGGGAAAAGAAAAACTGTATATATATAGCTCAGTTTTGAAAAAGGAAGTTCAATCGGTGCAAGGAAAGTGTATGAACACTTCTTTTCAAAATCAATAACGCCAAAATTATTTCTTTTTTTTTTAAAAGACAAGTCTTCAAATTTTAAGCGGATTATAGAATAACCGAACAAAAGATCGTACCTTTTCGAGTTTAGATACCTAAACGAAAATTCGTACCTTTACAACTTACGGAGTCTATAGCCACGAATGCGAGTCCGAGGATTTAAAGTCTGAAAGATTAGAGTCTTAGAGTTGGTGAGTCTCTAGACTTTAACTTCTTCAAGCTTCAAAATGTTCAGTCTTGAACGGATAAAGTCGAATTGATTTTTCTCCAAAGGCTTTGTGAATATATCCGCTAGTTGACTCTTTGAATCAACAAATTCAATTGAGATTTCTCTATTTTGAATATGATCTCTAATGAAGTGATGTCGAATCTCAATATGCTTTGCTCTTGAATGAAGGATTGGATTTTTGGTGAGATTGATCGCACTGGTGTTGTCACATCTGAAATCTGTGCATGAGTCTTCAATCCCAAAGTCTTGTAGCTATTGTTTCATCCATAGAATTTGCGAACAGCAGCTTCCAAGAGCTACATACTCGCACGTCGTTGAGAGAGCTACAAGCAGCTTTGCTTCCTTGAAAACCAAGACACCGTCCCTGTTTCCAAGCGGTTGACAAGTTCCGAAGTACTTTTTCTATTGACTCGCAACCGGCCGATCTCGCATCTCGAGTATCCTAGAAGATTAAAGTCTCCCTTCTTGGGATACCAGAGACCGATGCTTGAAGATGAGGCAACGTATTTGATAATACGTTTTGCAGCACTAAGATGGGATTCTCTAGGATCTGATTGAAACCTAGCACAAATGCAAACACTCAACAAAATATCAGGTCTAGAAGCAGTAAGATAAAGAAGTGAACCGATCATGCTCCTGTACAGCTTTTGATCTACTTTCTTCCCTTCTTCATCCTTGTCTATCTTCTGAGAACATGACATTGGTATGTCGGTCTTTTTGCATTTTTCCAATCCAAACCTTTTGACAAGATCATTCACATATTTTTCTTGATAAATAAAAGTTCCTTCCCTCATTTGTTTCACTTGAAGTCCAAGAAAGAATGTTAATTCTCCCATCATACTCATTTCAAACTCATCCTGCATAGACTTAGAAAATTTCTTGCATAGACTTTCATTTGGTGATCCAAATATAATATCGTCTACATATATTTGAACAAGTAAAAGCTTTTGTTTTCCTTTTTGATAAACAAGGTAGTATCTACTTTACCTTTGACAAAACCATTCTGTAATAAAAACTTACTTAGTCTGTCGTACCAAGCTCGAGGTGCTTGCTTTAAACCATACAAGGCCTTTTTCAGTCCCAAGACCGAGTTTGGCTTCTTTGGGTCTTCAAACCTGTGTGGTTGTTCCACATAAACTTCCTCATGGATGAATCCATTTAGGAATGCACTTTTGACGTCCATTTGGAATAACCTGAAATTTTTATAACAAGCAAACGCAAGTAATAGACGAATAGCTTCTAACCCTGCTTTGGAGCGTAAGTCTCATCATAGTCTATTCCTTCTTCTTGCGTATATCCTTTGGCCACGAGTCTTGCTTTGTTTCGTACGACTTTCCTTCTTCATTCATCTTGTTCCTGAATACCCACTTGGTTCCAATAACAGTTTTACCTTTTGGTTTAGATGTCAATTCCCGGACATCATTGATGTTGAAAGCTCGAGTTCTTCTTGCATAGCTTCGATCCAACTTTCATCGATGAAGCTTCTTCTATGCTTTTTGGTTCAATTTCAGAAATGAGAGCCACAAAGACTAGATTCTTCACGCCTTTTTATCGGTGGTGGATTCCTTCATTGATTTCGCCAATAATGAGATCTTTGGGATGACCGGATTTATGCTTCCGATTCTTGGTTGATCTCGCCCGGTTGATGATCTCTATCTTTATTTGAATCTTCATGAGTTTCTTGATGTTGGACTTCCAGAGACTGAGATGCTTCTTGAGTTGTAAGCGTTGGAAGTTCAGGAGTGGGTTCAGACTCTTCATACTGAGTCTGGCTGGATTCATCTTGCATTGAGTCTTGGAATTTGACATTCATTAATTCCTCCACCGACTGGCTTTTCTTGTTATATACTCTGTAGGCTTTGCTTGATGTAGAATATCCAAGGAAGATGCCTTCATCGATCTTTCTTCAAACTTACCAACTCGATCATTTGCATTTTTCAAAATAAAGCATTTGCAACCAAACACATGAAAGTATGAAACAATAGGCTTCTTACCTTTGAACAATTCATAGGGGTTTCTCTAAAATAGGTCTTAAAAAGACTCTATTTATAATATAGCATTTGTTAAAACAGCTTCAGCCCAAAATCGTGAAGAAATTTTGCTTTCAATTATAAGTGTTCTAGCCATTTCTTGAAGAGATCTATTTTTTCTTTCCACAACTCCATTTTGCTCAGGAGTATATGGAGAGGAAAACATATGATTAAAACCAGATTTATCACAAAATTTCGTAAAATCTTGATTTTCAAATTCACTTCCATGATCTGTTCTTATGCTTGAGATTGCACATCCTTTTTCATTTTGAACCTTTTTGGCAAATTTTTCAAAATACGAAAAGGTTTTCGACTTACTTGCAAGGAAATATACCCATGTAAAGCGGGAGTAATCATCCACAATTACTAGGCAATATTTCTTACCTCCAATGCTCCGGGTTCCGGTCGGTCCGAAGAGATCCATATGAAGCAACTTGTAGTACATGATTAGTAGAGACATGATTTATTGGCTTAAATGAATTTCTTACCTTTCCCGAGAATGCATGGAGTGCATGAATGAGACTTTTGGTATGGCAATTTAGGTAGACCTCGAACAAACTTCTTTGATGAGATTTTGGCTAATTGTTTCATATTGACATGGCCAAGCTTTCGTGCCATAAGACTGCTTCATCTTGAATTGAGATTAGGCATTGTGCTTCATTTGGTTTTACATCAAGGAGGTAGATATTTCCATGCCTTCGACCCATGAAAGACTGAGTTGAGTCTTTGCTAATTCAGAACATATACCTTCTTGAAAGGAGATCTTGAAACCAATATCACACAATTGGCTAATGCTTAGAAGATTGTAGTTGAGTCCTTCCACTAGAGAGACATTGCTTATTGTGAGATTTCCAATTTTACAGTTCCAAAACCCACAATGCTTCCTTTGTTGTTTCCTCCAAATGAAACTTTTCCACCATTTACTTTAACAATCTTTATAAAGCAATTTGAGTCTCCTGTCATGTGTCTTGAACATCCGCTATCAAGATACCACTTAACTTTCTTTTTGAAGAGACCCGCATTAAAAGAGAATCTCAAGCTTTCTTTGGTACCCAAATTTTCTTGGGTCCTTTGGCGTTAGTAGAATGAGCATTACTAGGCCATACCTTTTTAACAGGCTTCCAAACCATAGGACACTCTTTTTCAAAATGATCCTTACTATTACACTTTGAACACCTTAGAGCATTTCGACCTACAGACTTTACAAAGACTTTCTCGAAATGATTTTTGTAAGCCTCTTTGACGGTCTTTTCTTAATTCTTTCTTTTTACTTTTGGAAAATCAATCAAAGGAATTGTTTTTGCTATCATACCTAAACCAGACTTATTGAAGTAAGGTCTTTGGATTGAAAGAACTTTTTCAAGTTTTTCAGACCTATTGAAAATTTCTTTGAAATATTTGATAAGTCGGTTTTTAAGAAAGCATTTTCTTTTGAAAGTTTATCTTCATTCTCCTTAAGAGTTGAAACATTCAAGTCTAAACTTTTCACTTTTTCTTCTAAAATATTTTCCTTTTGTTTTAAAAACGAGTTTTCCTTTTAAGTTCGGAAATCTTTTTGAGAGAAGTCTTAAGACTAAAAACATAGTTCATCAATGTATTTAGAGACTTTAACAGGGATTTTATAATCACTTACCTCAAATTCCTTTGCCCTCGGTCTCGATCCAGTCGAGTCGATTGTGCCATCGCACGCAGTTGGCATATTCCTCATCACTTTCTTCACACTCGTATCCTCCAAGTTTCGGCTTGAAAGCTTTTCGAGACTTTTCAGCTTTTCCCTCTTCTTCTTCAGAGAGGACAATTTGGTACGATGTGTCCCTTTTTCTTACATTCGAAGCAAACTACATCTTTGTTTGGTTCCTCATTATCAACAAACTTGGTTTCTTTGTTTCGAAGACTTTGTTTCCTTGAGTTGAACCTTCTTCCTTTTCTATTCAGCTTTTCGAACTTTCTAATCATTAGAGCAAGCTCCTCATCGTCCAGATCTTCTTCAGAGTCTGTATCATCAGAATCATCGTTAGATTTTAATGCAATGGATTTCTTACCTCTTGGATCTTCGTCTTCATTAATTCTTTCCACTTCGTAAGACCGAAGAGTTCCAATCGGCTCGTCTCAGATAATGGCATAATTCTTTGCGTCTCTCTTATTGAAGTCTTTATATGATTCCAATCCTTGGAGAGTCCACGCAGTAGTTTGTTCACCTTCATAGGATCAGAAATTTTCTGTCCTTGATTTTCAAGGCCATTGACAATATCGTAAAACGGCTAAACATGTCGGTTATAGATTCTCTGGGTTTCATTTTGAAGGCTTCATATTGACCAAGGAGAATGTTAATTCTGGTCTCCTTCACTCGGATCCTGTTCCTTCATAAGTGATATGTAATCTGTCCTAGACTTCTTTTGCTGTGACACAAGAAGATATTCTGTTATATTCGATTGGTGATA